>NW_026515731.1:1800000-1959553 GCF_025528875.1 Mycotypha africana
CCTTTTTCTCAGCATCCATATAGGTACGGAAGAAAAGAGATCTGAAGAGACCTCGGTCGATACTACTTTGATTCATGATAACGGAATCTTCTTGATTATAACCAGAGTAACATAAAATGGCAACGATGGCATTCTGACCAGCGGGTAATTCTCTAAAACGTAAGAATTCCATAGATCTTGTTGTTGTCAACGGTTTTTGAGGGTAATACAAGATATTGGCCAAAGTATCCATACGCGTCTGGAAGTTGGTAAGATAAACACCCATGGCCTGCTTACCCATAGCAGACTGATAGGTATTACGAGGAGACTGATTGTGATCTGGGAAGGGAATAATACTGGCACAAATACCAAGAATCATACTAGGATGAATTTCACAATGAGTCCAAGTGTGAGAATAACTACCAGTCTGTGACTTAACACGACTTGCTAAATCACGAGTTTCCTGTAGTGGAGCACCATATTGAGCTGTCATACGCGATTCAGCCAAATCCTCCGGTGTCATACAGATCATAGCGGTTTCTTCTTCGTCTGCATCCACATATTCAACAATACCATCAGCAATTAGGTTCTGCCATCCATAATCTGACTCTGTATCTTGAAGTTGGATAATGTGCTCGCGAGTCAATTTCAATTGTTGATCTTCGACTAAGAAAAGTGGTCTACAGCAACGACCAGCATCTGTGTACATTCTTAATTCCTTTTCACGGATATCACGAACAATACTAACTTCAGGAGAGATGTCAACGGAACGTCTCATTTGCTTCAAAGCTAGGATTAGATCGGAAGGATCACGATGAATACCAATCCAAACACCATTAACAAACACTTTGGTTGCATTGGCAATACTAGCAGAGCTGAGTTCTTCCAAATTTTCCATAGCCCATTCTTCCAAAAACATAATTAGAGGAGTGGCAGAGGAACCGACTGAGATGTAGGACATCAAAGCCAAATTTTTCACCAAACCACAAGCTTGACCTTCTGGCGTTTCGGCAGGACAAACAAGGCCCCAATGAGTGTTGTGAAGTTGACGAGGTTTGGCAATTTTACCATCACGACCAATAGGGGTATTACAACGACGCAAATGAGATAATGTGGAAGCAAAGGTATAACGGTTCAATACTTGCGAAACTCCTGCACGAGACTGCATAGCCTTCTTTTGATCACCCCAATTACCAGTGGCGAGTGAGTATTTGAGACCATTTGTGATAGTATTTGATTTGACAGCAAGCGTGAGATTAAATTCTCTACTTGATTCGATACACTTTTGCAAATATTTTGCAACATCCTTTGTTAATTTTTTAAAGAGAATTCTAAAGAGGCCAGCCATCAATGGACCTGCAAGATCCATACGTTTTTTACCGTAATGATCACGATCATCTAATTCACGACGTTCTAAAGCGGCCAATAACAGACGATGGATCATGTAACCGAAAAAGTATGATTTACGCGTTTCCGTTTTGTATGCTGTACCAACGTGCGGTAGTAATTCTTTCTGTAGGATCTCGGATGCATACTTGATACGTTTGTCTTTGGTTGCACCAACGGTTGTACCTCTTTTACCAATATAATCCAAAGCAACATCTTGGTCTTGAATAACAAATGATTCTTCGATAGAAGGCTTCAATAATTCTAGCATTTCATAATCTGACCTGTCGTAGCAAATATGTTCCAGAACGTCTCTATCAGATACTTGACCCAACGCTCTGAAAACAATAACGATAGGAATCTCGCTACGAATATAAGGTAAAGCAGCACGGATGCATTGTCCAGCCGTTCCACGCTCAGAAGAAGGCCTTAGCATCTTAATGAACAAGGGGGAAGCATTTTTCGAACCTTTTTCAGGCTGTGATCTGATTTCTGCTGTGTATTGTACATTGGAAGGTGGTGCTTTAGCAAAGACGTATACTGTATTTGTAGCCATACGTTCCTGGGCAATCAATACTTTTTCGGAACCATTGATGACAAAATAACCACCCATATCGAAAGAACATTCATTCAACTCGTGCATTCCACTTTCAGGCATATCATGAAGGATACAATAGGTGGATCGTAACATAATAGGAACCTTGCCAATAAAGACCTTGGTCATTGGTGGCGGTTCTGTACTTTCATCTTGAAACAGATCATTTGAGTTGGATTTAGGGTTGTTGGGATCATACGGAACTGCAATTTGTGTACGTTTACTCATATCGACGTATAATGGCGACGCGTATCTATAAATCCCACAAATGAATTAGTATGGCTGAAAATTTACATATTCAGATTTGTCCAAGCTTACGTTAAATTACGGATACGCGCTTCCTGGGGAAACATGGGTTGAGTACTACCATCGGCTTCGGTCATGGTCGGCTTTGACAAATAAATTTGTCCAAAATCAATAATATATCGTTTCTATATCCATGAAAAGAAAAAACAACAAAATAGAACAGAGATATTTAGTTTGAAATTGATGAATCCAAGTTGAGAGAATGAATATTTACTGTGACATCGCCGTCGCCTCCAACGTGTTGAAGTACAAGATTAGAATTCTCGTCGACTAATTCTTGCATGGTATTTTGTACAAATTCGTCAAAAGAGTCTAATTGCTGTCTAACAAGACCTTTTTCCTCAAAGAACGAAGAGATAACTGTCCAACAATCTTCTTGCCTAATCAACGAATCAGTCAGTTAATACACATACTTCAGAGCAAATGCTTCTAAGTCTGTCACGTACGTAATGGGCTCATCCTCATACATTTCCTCGCCTTCGGGCAAGAAGTAGTCTACAAACAAATTTTAGTTACTGACTGGTAAAGGGAAAGAGAGTAAACTCTATTTACCATTCTCAGCCATTGCATAGCTGTCATCCATAATATCGGTCATGATGAATTAATCTTTCTTTTTGCAAAAATAAAATAAACTACGCTATTGGTTTGAAAGCTGTTATGTTGATTTAATGCAATTGAACTAAACGTTGAAATTTGCAATCGTATATATCTTCCGCGATCAGCAAATACAGTGAAAGGCAGTTGCACAAAAGTTGGGAAGCTGATTTATCAAATAGTAACTAAATATACACTGCATTAGTTTATGATCTTCAAATAGTATATACGGTCAAAGAGAAACACGCACAGTTATACACCCAAAAATGCTGGTTTTTTTCCTTTCTCCTTTTGCAGACTTCCGTTTTCGAAAATCGATTACAAAGTGATTAGGCAAAGAAAAAGAAGGCGACTCAAGAGTAAAGAGGAGAAGGGTTAAGGAAATAAGCAAGCTGGAAAAAATTCTAGTGCAGCGCAGCACAGAGAATGAAAACTATGAAAACCCGCCTGCACGTCACAATCATAGTAGGTTGAAAGGGCAAATAATTTGGACCTGTGCTTTGGCAATCCTGCTCCAATAATATTACCTAATCTCTTTGCTTCATGGAGACTCTGCTCGATACCATTTGTCAGTGTGAAGCAATTGATAAACAGAAACATATAATCAATGAACATTTAGAAGATATTTTAATACACACTCTACAGCCAGCATTCAAGAGACACACTCAGCTTCATCCTACTCTGTCTAGAAAACCGAAGACCAAATACTCTACAGAAGATGAATTTCACGACAATCAGCTTTGGAAAGAGAACAATACTGTAGATCTACTCTTCTGGACAGTAGAAAATATAACTGTACGTTTGTAACCAACTTTATAAGTTGAATTAACAGACTAATTTGTATTCATTTATAGACAGATAGCCTTACAAAATATTTGCATTTAGTAACTGCACCTGTGCTTATTGTATTGGATGACTATGATATCGACTACAAAACTAAAGGAGTAAAAATGGTTCATTGTATGATGAAGAAACTAGACCCAGAACATATCTCACAATGCGGGCTCGATAATGTTTTCATCGAAGTAAGCTTAACCAACTGAATTTCGTGTTTGAAGTTAAATGCTTATAAGATAAATCACAGTCTCTGTTCAAATGTCTGTTATACCTATCGGATAAAGACCGTGATCTACCATTATTGCAAGTTGCTTATCCTTGTTTACTCGATCTAATTGCTACGAAAAGAGATGATCAAACGCGCACATTATTGTATGAACGTGTGTTAAAAGAAGGAGTCATGCGTGGCTTCTTTTTTGCCGGCGATAAAATTGATTTCCTACCCATATTATTACGCTGTGTACCTGTGCTTTATGACGAACTAGGTATTTTAGGAGTACAATATTTGAACGCGCTGGTACCTCCATTATGCAATGCCATATCCGTAACTTCAGAAAGACTGAAAGAGATAAATATATTGTCGATAACATCACTAAAAACGGTGATAAAAAAATGTTGGCCACGGTAAGTCAAGTGCTCAATCATGATATGTTGTGTATAGTACTCATGATTATCTGTAGTATCCCTTATTACAACGGTATTATTATGAAAGCTATCGCTCGATGCTGGCTATACTATTATTCCAAAAATGGTAAGTCTGGTTACTACCAACATTTATCCATAGTTTACTAATACTATAATGTAGATGATGAAATGAGTAGTCTAATTAAAGAACTGTATGTGTTGTTTGAAGCTGCTTGTGATGGAAAGGAAAGGGTAAGAGCAAGCATTTGTACCACCCTTTTAGTATACCAGTTAGCTTAAAAAACCTTTCAACTATAGGCCGATAAAGAAGCATTGATAGCTTTTCGAGGAGATATATTCAACCCTCTTTTCGTTTAATCTAATACAGATGGTTGATTCACTATAACGAACGTTGTGGCAATTGAAAGGGTCTATTAAAGACTCTTTGCATGCTGATTTGGAATAAACAAACAACGAATATGGAGATAGCTGCAAATACTGTCAATAACTCGAGTTGCCCAGCGAATATACAATACAAGCGACATGACAAAGTAACAAACCAAGTATGCGTACTCTGATTGAGGGCTGAATATAGGATCTCTATGAAAATGAATAATTTTGTATGTTGAGAAACTGCTTGTTCTTAGTTAATCCCTTCTCCTAAAAAAATAAATTCTTACATATCGATATACCGAGGTAAATTTGCAATAACAGCACCTGCAACCAAAGGGATTAATAAACCTGTTGGATGAGGTGATTCAGATTTTGTAAGGTGCGCTAAAATGATCTTTGAACAAATACGACCAAAGCAAACGCCTACAGCAAGCAAATAAATAGCATAGTGTTGATGCGAAAGAATGAAGGAATAAGGTGATGTAACCCAGAAATAGAAAGAAACAGTGTAGAGGGTAATTTGCCAGTTATCATAAATCATGCAACGGATGAAAGGCTTTCCTTTTGCGCGGCACGCTGTATACATGTTGTAAAAGCTGGTTTATGGTCAGTTTCAATCTTTATCATTTCAGAATTCCGTGTATACATTACCAGACTGGCACATGCGTTAGAAAGAATAAAATACCAATAGTCCAAACGTATGTTTCTTGCAAATTCATATGCTGTAAATAGTCTGGCAAGCTGCCAATGATACAGCCTAGTTCTGTCTTCCAAACCGTAGGTCCAAAGATACCGGAGATAATGAACATGATACAAAGTAAGCAAACGCCTTCTGTGGGCACGTTGACATAACCTAAATATAAAGTGCCTGTATGATATTCTTCAATCGTAGAGAGATAAAAACCAGTAACGGCAATAACAAAAATCCAAACAGCAGGCATCGAGTGCCCTAAGCCGAGGGCGGACATTTGAATGATAGCCGCTAAAGTAGTATTCAAAGCATCACAGCCATGGTCAAATAGTTCACCCAATGGACTAGATGTACCTGTTCTTCTGGCTTGACGTCCATCAACATTATCAAACGTAGAATATAACCACAAGCCGAGAGCAAAGGAAAAATAAAGCCAAGAAGGACCAGCATGTTCAGCTTCCAATGTAGGTGTGTAAATAAACGTCAATATAACATTGAAAATGATGAATAATAAACCTGTCAACGTTATGAGATTAGGACTACCGTTTGTTTTGAAAAGAAGCCTTTCTGTTAGATAGATCAATTTGAAATGCGGTAGATCTCACTTACGCCATGTTCAAAGGAAATACTTTAATGGCAAGATCCCAATAGTGTCTAAGCACATATCTGGTCAAAAAGGATCTGTCAATACTTGAATATCTATAAAGCTTTAGGTTAGCAAGTTGCTCTTCCGTCAGAACGGGAGCTCCCATATTCGAGATAATTTAATGGTTCAGACAAAGGAAAAAGAGGCAGAAGAGCTACTACTCAATTTTGTGAATTGGAATCAATGCTTAATTTAAACGGAGAACACACTTCAACTTGGTGGTCATGTAAACAGCCTAGCCTTCTAACTCTTTGATAGCTTTTCCATTTGCCCCTATGGCCATGGGATACAGTGGAAAAGCACAAGCAGCAATTTTTGTCATCAGCCTTACATATGATTTGACCCCTTAATTCTGTTGACCTATCAAAAGTGACTCTGGCCAATTGTTTAATTACAAACGTTAAAATACAAGTACACTAAGATGGAATAAAAATACAAAATTTCTGATATGGTGTCAAACCATACGCAGTGTTCAAACCATTATAAAAATGGTAGAACAAATTTCGACTATTATACATGTGATGATGCTGTTTACTTTAACACATTCAGCATGTCTTCAATTCTGGAAAATTTTTCTCGAGGTTTGCCTACTTTCTCGCCTAAAGCAAATTCGGCTGCTTCGATTTTTTTCCAATCTGAATAGGTTACAGGTCGGATTGAACGCTCGTTCATCAAGTCAATCAAACCGTCTGCTCCTAACTTTTCACTCTCGGAGTTATACATCGGCTTGCCATTTTTCAAATCACGTAAAATCGTATCCGCTGTTTCATAGCCATCTGCCATGGTTGAGACGATGACTCCTGAAGGACCACGCTTTAACCATCCAGCTGTATACAATCCAGGTACTTCTGCTTCATTCTCCAACACCTTGCCCAACAGATTAGGTACACGGCCCTGACGTTCATCAAATGGCACACCTTCCATTGCAACGCTTCTGTACCCAATGCTCGTTAATACCATACCACAATTAGTAATGTCGTACTTGCCAGTGCCAACCGCTTTTCTTTTCTCCAATGGACCCTCAAGTCGATTGATTTCGCATTTAATGCCTACTACTCTTTGGTCCTTTTGTAATATTTCTACAGGACTCCGCAGAAATTGAGTCGTCCAGGATTTGTCACCTTGTTGACCTGATCCTTTCTCTAACAGACCCATCAAACGTTTCAGTGGCCTGTTTTGACTAAGCAGAGGTTGCGAATCTGCAATCTCTTTTCTGATCAAGTCCATATCTGCTTTGAATTGTACACCAGGGATTGACATTTGTTCTCTCACTTCTTTCGAAGTGAAGGAAACCTAACATAAAAAAAATATATCAATGGCTGGCTGCTTCATGAAGTATTTTCCTGATGTTGCCGGTCTCTTTTACCTGTACTGGCCCTCTACGGCCGATCAAATGGACATGCTTGATTCTACTTTTGGATAATGTCTCTAAGGCATACTCAGTTATATCTGTTTTCCGAAGTTCATCAATAGGGCTCAACAAAATACGTGCAATATCTAATGCTACATTGCCTTGCCCCACCACAACAACTGTATCAGTGTCGTCTAATGGCAATTGAAGGTCACGATAAAAGGGATGTCCATTATACCATCCCACAAATGTTCTCGCCGATTCGACACCATACGCATTTTCTCCGGGAATATTCAATTTTCTATCTTCACTAGCGCCATACGATAAGAGAATGGCGTCAAAGTGTGGACGTAAGTTGGCAAAGCTCAAAGCACCTGGCTTATTACTAATAGGCACATTGCCAAAGAAACGAAAACGTGGGTCCACTGCTACTTTATCAAAAGTTGACACGACATTCTATAGCAATTCAAGTTGCATGTGTGTTAATTATTATATTCGTGCGAAACTTGTAAAGAATCTCATTACTTTGACTTCTGGGTGATCAGGCGCTACTCCAAAACGGACTAATCCGTGGGGTACAGGCAGCATGTCAAACATGTCAACTTGAGTGTTGGGCCATTCTTTCAGTACTCGTTGCGCCGTATAAAATCCTGCTGGTCCGCTTCCAACAATAGCCAGCCTGAAGGGTGTATGAGCAGCTGTACTGAATGCTCTACTGAGTATGCCCATATTGCAATCAATGTAATATAATGAACCTTGTCAGGAGAAGTACAGAATAATTGTCGATTACAAAAAAAGTCAATAGCGGTCATTAAAAATGATTTTCTGGTTTTAAACCTCAGTTTAGCCGATGTCAAGGGGTTTTGCAAAAAAAAAAAAAAAAATTCCCGTTTTGTAAGGCGTTTCTTTAAAGATGGTTGCTCTTCTGTCTTTCTTCATTATTAGTTTCTACAATATTATAGTCATAAATTGTCAATTGATTGGTACCAAACGATCTTTTTTTTTTTTTGCAGAAGCGGACAAAAACATTTTGCCTTTCGATACTTTGATTTTTAAGCCCAAAAAAATCTTTTTTTAATGATCGCCATTGTCTACAGTAACGTAACTAATATTTTAGATGAAATACATTTTTTTTGAACAATTAATATTTTTATTTAGATGAGTTGCAATTGTGTTGTAGACGAAAATATAAAGCGTTTAAACAATGATTCAAATTCCAAAAACTTGTCAGTAGTGCAAAAAAAATAACGGTACTATTCCTCACCTGTAATGATCTAAATCCTTAAATATAAGGAAAACCGTGTTTATTACGGCGATACTTTCTTATTCTTCGCTGGCTTGAAAACGTCGGGTCTTCCAGCTCCGGACCAAACTGCTTGAGATATAGTCATCATGTTAATAGCGGCGTTAATGTCTCTCTGCCATAGCTTTAGACATTGCTTGCAATGAAGAACTCCGGTGCCCTTGAATCCAGGAGTATCAACGATTTGCATATCATTATAGAAACAGAGGCTGCATGTTTTAGAGGGTTTAAATTCATCGATTGTGATAACAATCAATTGACCTTCAGCTTCACGTTTCTTCAGAGTTGCAAAAGTTTACCGACAACCCCACATCTTTGCCCTTTCAACTTGAGTGCATCTTTGCCAAACATTCCAGCACCAAATACAATCAGTGGTAACTTTCTAGAGGATTCCAAGTATTTATCAAGCCTGCACTTCCTAGCACTTTTGACACAGATAATATTCTTCAATGGGTGAGGTTGAATCAAACCTTTGTTGGAACACATCGTCATATCATAAAAAAGTTGTCAAGCTTTTTGTGGTTCAGTCTATTACAAGATAACGTCAATAAGACCATTATTGGCGACTTTCTTACTGAAAGAGACTCATTTATAGGGTTATTGTATGTCATCCTTAATGCTGCTTGGATATCACTGAATAATTGAGTATCCAAATTATCCAAAATATTATGAACTTTACTAAAATATTTTTTTAATAAATCTAAATTTAAAATGTATATTGTTTATTAAAAATTGTAAATTGTCTAAAATATAAGGTAAAATACTTTATTGTGATCTATTCCACCAACCGGAGTGCGTTAAATGTTTCAAATCTTAATGCTTGTGGGGTGTTCCTGAATGGCTCAATTAGGAAATATGGAAAGGGCAACGGTTAAAAAATAGGTTACTAAAATAGACACAATATGCATTGACTTTAGTGTTTGAATATGTTGAGGGTAGCCAAGCTGTACGTTAAGCTGGAAAAAGACAATCCATATTTTAAACCATGACCTACTTTGTCCAGGGAGACCATCTCATTGACAGAAAACGAAAAACTGTTCGAACCTCCTTACCGAAATGAAATACGACCTCCCCCCCCTTTTTTTTCGACAAGATTTTCAACTGAATAGTACAGATGTTATTTATTATGCTTTCTTTTTCTACCTTTCTGCACTTCTTTACTGTGTAAATACAAGATGACAACGACTATTACAACAGCGTCTACAATAAAATATGCTTCCCCGGCAGCCATCTTACAAATTAATGATCAAACTGATCGAGAGTTGTTTGATGACAGCACAACCGTAAGCAGCCTTGATAGCTTCCATGACATCATCACTCCAATGGAACTGGGGTCTGTTATGAGCGAGCTTCAAGCCTCCGTTAGCAGAAAGCACCAAGAGCAAGAAGACAGACATCACAGCACTTTAACGAACCAACAACAACAACCAGTGTCTCTCCGACCCCTCGATAGAATAAAGCAGCAGCAACAGCGCCTACCCGCTGAGTTTGATGGAACCCACAATAAGCAGCAATTCATTGGCAGTGCCTCTGCAAACCAAATTGTATTAAAACGTGTGGATCCCAAAGCCGTCCAGCCGAATACTATGAACCCAAGAGAGCAAGAGATTGCAGGTAAAAAAGGCGTCCCTCTGAATGTTTTGCAAGACGAGCAAAATATATTGATATAGTACAACATTTTATAGACGAATTACTACTCACAGGTATTCGTCACTTGTTCAGTAACCGTTTTATGAAAGCAAAAAGCGTGTTTGAAGAGCAGGCAAATACGTAAATACAGGATGGCTTAAACAAAGACGTCATGTACAGTGCTAAATGGTATTTTTTTCGTGAATAGTGATCCTGCGTATGCATTGGGGTTGGGCTTTATGTCTTTTATGAAAGGTAGTATACATACTTTTATTTCTTTGATTGCTGGAAAAGCCTTTAAATTGAATCATGCTGTTATTTTATAGCGATGATGGTATGATAGGCAATATATATATATATATGTGTGTATAGGTATCGGCAACCGGTTGATTAATTAAAGTTAGCATTCTATTCTTAAAGTCAACAGATTTTCAAGCAACAAAAGATGCTCTACAGGTATTAACGACAACATGCAATCTCGCAACCGCTCAAATAAATAACACCACAAAAAAGCACATGGGGGGTTCGATTTTCCAGCACATCACATCTTACTGCAAATCCTTTAGATCAGTTGGGCTAACTTCAGGTTTTCCTGTTCATATCAAACCATCGAAGCCTTCGACTATCCAAATGCATAGATCACATATTGTACCCAATGGGATCCTAAGAGCGCACATTGCAAACGGGGAAGCAAGCCTTCAGATGGCCATTTTGTATTTGGTCCAACAAACGTCAGTGGGGTATATCAAAAGCGGTGTTTATTTAAAGAAAGGTATGACTGAAAGGATAAGAACAGTGAAAAAAAAAAAAAAAAAAAAAAAGAAATACTGCACCCAGAGACAAAAGAAGGATGACTTAGCAAAATAGCCTATAGCGTATACAAGTTATAGTTATGTATGGCAGGAATATAAACGCTTGGGTCAACTACATAACCAATACATGGATAGAGACACCATGTGCGGAATGCAAGTTGGAATTGCTTCGATCCACTTGATACTTTCAGCATTACCACGTAAGATACTGGATAAGGTGTCGCCATCACAATTTAAGTGGAAGCCGGACAGGCATTTAGGTTTTGCGCTGCTGAAACTATCTGCAGAGATTGGTCAAAGTAAAACGCCCACAGCTCTGTTGACATTATTAGCCTATTTCACAACAACAGTAAGCATTTGCCCTGAGATACTTGCCAGTGAATATCTTCAACCTGCTATTGAAACACTGTTAGAAGCCCAAAAAATATATCCTCACTCGGCCATGTTTTTATATTTTGCGGGCCTTGCATCTCGAATAGCACGCAATTTGGTTTTATCAACCCAATCCTTAGTCTATGCTATTGAAACAAGCAAAGCAGAATGGATGGAAGTTGAGGTATTTCAGAACTGTAGTTACGAAATAGCCTTCAACCATATGATGAAAAATGAGTGGAAAGAAGCCGCTGTTTTGTTTGAACAACTTTATAGGGAAAATTACTGGTCGCCTATTGTATGTAAATACTTAGCGGCTGCTTGTACAGATATGTTGGGGCACAGAACTGAAGCCATGGTGACATTTGCCGACGTTTTGCAATTAATATCAAAAAAAGAGATGCTGACGAAGGATTTAGAATTCTACATCCAACGAAAATTAGACATGTTCCAGTCGGCAGGCTACCAAGATATGGACATGACATTATGTGCCTTGGAGTACATGTACCTATTCAACGCTTATGAGTTTATGGATGAGATACAACTAGAACAGAATTTGGCTGTTGTTGACGATGCACTGGATCGGATTTTGGAAGCAGAGATCATGGAATACAAGCTTCGAGCAAAAGAGTTGTTGCCAGAGACACCGCCGCCAGCCTACTATGACCAGCGGGGCGTCTTACTATTATTGAAAGCTGCTATTCTAAATGCCATGAGGCGATACCAATATTCTATAATTCATCTGAACTGGATTTTAGATCATATAGACAAAATTATGGTGGATAAATGGATCATTCCATATGCTTATTGGTAAGCTCGACTAAGTATTTTAGGAACACTTTTCTTTTTTTTTTTTTTTTTTGTGCTAACACTATCTTTTTTTGTAACTACCGTCGATAGGGAAGCTGGAGTCACTTCTTGGAATACAGAACAAAAACCGAGAGCACGCTATTTTTGGGAAACTGCTTTGACACAAACCGGTCATGGATTCGAGAATAGAGTGACTATGGTGAGGAATTTGTACATACAGAACGAGTGTCATCCTCTCACTGACTCGCAATTTCGTTGTCCTGAAAATACTTTCACTTTTAGAAAGTACATTTAGCTTTGACAAAAGCACAGGAAATGAACATACAAAGAGAAAAGATCACGAAACGAACAACTACGATGAATTTAGGCTATATGCACTCCTATCATCCACCATCTTTGCTGAATAATACAGACAATAGTGCTTATTCAGAACATGATGGTGACAGTCCTTTGGATTATGATAAATCGACAATTGGCACTACTACTGTATCAGAATCTTCCACTACGGAAAACTCCACAGTACATCCGACTATGAACGTCCAGGCAAAATTTGAAGAGGAATTTGATCAAGCTGACCATGCTTTGGACGAGTTGAAAATAAGAGCTTGCAATCAAACATGATCTCTAACACTATAGACTACTTAATGACTCCATTTTTACTGTATTTATTATGATGAAACTGAATCTAATATAAAGTTGCAATAGAGGAAATATTTGCTGCTATTGAGTATCTTTGTCACGTAGCGTAGAGGTGGTTACCTTATCTATTTCTTTCCTGGCTGTGATAAAGGGAAAACTCCCCCTTGAAAAAAAAAAAAGTACAACTATCTTAATGGCCATCCTGACACTTTTTTTATTCGTCAAAAAAGAAAAACAATTGGGGGGGGGAAACAATATTATGAATGAAGGATAAAGTAAGTGGTATATAAGCTTGCGGGCTTTCCTTAAAGCCTTTATCATTATTCACTATGGATAATTTACAATACTGCCGATCAACGGACAATACATTGGTTTATGAGTTGCTACAATGGGTAATGTCAATCACTGTGGTACTTGATGCTGCAGGGTGAACCCAGGAATTCACATTGATGTAACAAGTGTAAACCATGATACCAACACCCCATAGGGCAAGAAGGACGTCAATGATTTTCAAGTAGTTATTCTTCGTTGTTCTAAAGTGAAACAAGCCTGGGAATATAAAGCACAAAGGCATGCAAGCAATTGATCCGACAAGAGAGACAAATTTGTCTAAATTACTGGAACCGACACCAAAACTGATAGCAGCACAAATGATAGGTATGAGAGATCGAATCAGATTTTTTGCCCATTTCACCGCTAGACTTTTCCTTCCAGACCGGTGCTTGAAGATGTATTTTTCAACAATAGTAAGCGGAGGATATAACATAAAAGGTGAAGTCAAAATCATTGCGATCGCATACAGTAACTGAACAGCAATAGACAGAGGAATTCTAGGAATATTCGCAACAACGCTTGCTTGTGTAATGTCACCGTACGCAATATAGCCGATGGTGCCAATCAATGTAAAGACCAGAGTACAAATGGCCATACCCAAGTTCAAAACCATTGGAAACTTTTTGGGGCTCCTCATGCCTCCGACAATTGGCAGCACTACAAAAGAGTAAAACCAGACAAAAAGGCGTGAGAAAAAAAGGCTGGATTTGGAAAACAAAATATCTATAACACGTTACCCATCCCTATGCCTTCAAAGGAAAAGACAGCTGTACCAATCATAGTACCAAATGTAGACTGATTTACAAGTATAATGTTCTTTCCAACACCATGATGCGCAATTTGGTCAGAACAGAAATAAAGAATACAAATTAAACCAAATGCGATAAAAGTATCTGCTAATACTGCCAAATAAGACAGTCTCGCAATCTTGCGTACCCAAGTGATAGGTATGACCGCTATAATCACTATCCAAATATAATATTTCGCTTCAAAGGGTCCATTACAGTTGTTCAGAGTATCTACCACAATACCAATATTTTCAGATATGAAAATAAGGTATGACGAGACAAAGCCAATTTGAGAAATACATAAGAAAAAGTCGATCAAATATCTAAGATAGCTGCCATAAAGTTGCTGGGCCACATCACCATAGGAGCCTCCTATTTTTTGTTGAGCATATACTAACAATTGAAAAGAAATTGTACACAAAGAAGCAATGACAATCATAAGCACTATAGACAAAACGAGTCCTCCGCTCACAAATCTATAGAAGGGAACAACGTGCATATTAGTTATAAATCGTACATCTAAATAGAGTAACGCTAACAAAAAACCGTCTTAAAAAATGGCATAGGATAACTTTACGAGCCAGGCAAAAAGATAACGCCAGTACCAATAAAGGCTTTCAGTAGCATGAACAAGGCTTTACCAGCAGAAGCCGTACCGTCTGGTGCATGCTCTATTTGATCTTCAGAAAATGAATCGTATGAAGAATAGCGATCTTCTTGATATTTTTCTTGGACAATAGAAGCTGGTTGAGTGGAGGGGACAACTGTTTTCTCCTCAGACGTATTCGGTTTATTCATTAGGCAGTAAAGTAAAAAATCGATGAACAGTAGAAAGACATAGGTTTATGGTTTTAAAGGTGGCATCTTTGACCTTTTATAGTCTATTGACTAACGAAACGGATATTCAAATGAAGCGAACAGCCAATGAGATTAAAATAAAGGGTCTTTCAAAGAGAAGCTCAAACAGGTGCCACCCAGAATTCTTCTTACCTAAGAGTGCCGCTTAGCTCCAACAGGTGAATGCACCGTATAATTTATTTAAGGTTTATTACCGTTGTTGGATAGAGTTAGTACGCTTGTGTGGTGTATTTAAAAAAAAAACTATAATTTGTGTATACATTTAGAAAAGCTAAATCTTCCACTTTTAGGAGCCTTATTGAAAAAATGACAACAGACAGAAACCTTTTTAAACGTGTCTCACTATCTGCCATAAACAGCAGACATATCGAACCCTTCAGTTTTATTATTTATTATAGAACTACCTTCACTTTTCCGATGAAAAAATGCTAAATATCTGCTGAGTGACGATTTGGTCGTTTTCGCTAACCCAATCTACGCCGAGAACTGTAGAGAACAACTTTTGATTTTTTTTTTTTTTTTTTTTTTTTTTTTAAATAATTATGTCTGTTCATCAGATTAAACCACTTGATGATGATGTTATCAAAAGAATACGATCGTAAGCTCAACCAAAAACTTTGTTAGAAAAGAGATTTTGTAATCTCAATCACTGTTGCACATAATAGATCGCTCATCATCACCTCGATACCTCAATGTATAAGAGAATTGATCTGCAATGGTGAGCTACTATGCCTAACAACGAAGCTTACTACACAATGCGTTAAACACACAACATGCTCATCATTCACTCTTTTGTTGTCTCTATGCGTGTCTGAAAGCAATCGATGCAAATGCAACAAACATTGACATTTCACTTGATGTAGAAAAGTTCACTGTACAAGTAAATGATAACGGTCACGGTATTCTTGATTTGAGCAAAATTGGACAGAGACATAGTACGTATTAGAAGCATATCATTTCGATAGCATACGTGTATCCAAAGACGTCAGTATACTCAGTGTAACATAAAATGGCTTTGTTGAGATAGCATCATCCAAATGTCATACACTTTCTGATATTCAACATTTGAAAACATTTGGCTTCCGCGGAGAAGGTAACCCATATACTGCTCTTCAATTTTACCCCACAAAATAGAATAGCAATTTTAAAGGATGACGTTTCGCTTCCCTTTTAGCCATGGCAGCAATCACAAATGAGTCCTTAACACAAATTATCTCACGGCATTGTTCGTCAAACGAAACATTCGAAGGATTCTGGAAGGTATATTGATTATTTTTGGAAATTTTGCCCTCCCCCCCCGTTTACGAATCACACTACGTCGAAGGATGTGCGCGCATTCATACGGAAACTTTGGTTCCTCCACAGGATGGCCATGTGATAGGTGAAATCTTACCATCGAAGCACATGAAGAAAAGCTGTTCAGGTACTCGTGTCATACTTCGAGATTTATTCTACAAGGTAAACTATACTTTACATTTTCATCTCATTCGACAATAGGGATTGACGTTCTCTTCTTCCCCCTTTTACTTGACGTTATTTTGGATTCATAGTACCCCGTGAGAAGGAAGCAGATAACCGCTTATCAACATGCCGCTGTCATTGAATCTGTGAAACGTCAGATAATTGGGTTTGCACTCTGTTTCAATTACATAAATTTTAACCTTATTGACAGCCATCGGAATTTGAGCTTATTATCGATAAAAAAGGTTAGTAGTACTACAGTCTAAGGCTGCGGTTCTAGCCATGATATTACCTTGGACATAAGAAACTGACGAACGATTTACGCATGCAACGAACCCTGCTTTCCACCTATTAGACCAGCTCTAGCCTAAACACTTTTAGGCAACAATTTGGACAGGATATAACCAAGGTACGATCTCCATTCTTGCCAATGATCAATTTATCGAGCTAAAGTAAGAGGCTTAGCATGTAGAAATGTTAGCGATGCGCAAAGGAGACATTGTCATTGATGGTTTTTACTCAAGCCAAGGTTATCCAAGCAAGGTAAGTTAAGAAATCATGATAGATGAGCTGGGTAGTAATAAGCTAATCTACGACGATATCCTTTTAGGCTCATCAATACATATGTAAGCTCTGAAAACACCCCCCCCAGAAATTTTGCAATTATTATGACTATTGGTCTTTAACAGTCCTTCAAACCTATAGATATTAACAACTATCTCGTTCCCGTACAAAATGTGCTATACAGAATTGTGCCTAGTTTATTTGCAGCGAGCAATTTCGGGAAGGTAATTGTAAATTACATTCAAAGCTCCAACTTTGTAGCTCATAACTTTGATTTCATTACGTAATATACAAAAAAACAACAACCGAAAAAAAAAAAAAGATAGCTGATAAGCGCCAATATCTGGAAGGCAAAGGTGAGAATAATCCTTAGTAGCGCTCATATTACACCCTTGAGGCTTACTGTCTAGCATAGCTAAATATACTCAAAGGCATCCCATCTACATGACACGGCTGATATGTCCATTTTGGAGCAACTATGATATTCATATGTACCTGGAAATGTTCGAGGAATTCCCCGATTATACAAAGATTGCTGACTTGATAAAAGCCCTAACGATAAAATTTCTGATACGGTCTGGTAACCTCTCAAAAGATGAACCGATACAAATGGCTGGGCAGAAACGCAGGCGTGGCAAAGATAGTCTTTTCCCTCCCGCTAATACTAATCAAAGTAGCATCAGCCATATTACGAACAATCCCTATTTATTACATTCGCCGTCTCTCCTTTCTACCCCCGCAACGAGTGTTCAAACAGCATCTAACGCTCCAGACGAATTATGCCAATTATTAAAGGCGAGTAGTATTGATTGCTCACATTTGAAGCGGGCCAAAACACCTCATCATATCGAAGCAGCTACTCTAAACGACAACTGTACTACTTCACAACTTTATCAAAACCTACTATCTTATAGACCACTATCGTATGAAATGCCACAAAAGCTTTTGAAAGAAGATCTGCTACATAGTTGTGTGCTAGGACAAATTGACCGGAAATATATAGCGACAAGATCTCTAAAAGAAGAGAACCGAATCATTATCATTGACCAGCACGCGGCAGACGAAAGAGTAAAACTAGAGCAAATGATGAACGTCGACATACGCTCAACCATTGCTCTTGAACCTGTCATCACTTTAAATATGGAATCAATATTTGAGGTGGAAGCCCTCATGGATCAACGTATGTCTTACTATTTCAAAAATTGGGGTATACAATATCTTGCAGCCAGCGATCTGGATCGAGAAATGGATACCCAAATGCAATCGCGCTTTTTTGAAATCACTGAATCAAGTTCACCTCACTTCATTACGTCAACAGCAACTACGACAGTGGTAGAAAAACGCTACAAAATTTATGTCACACACATCCCAGCACTTGTAAGTGATCGGTGTATTTCGAATCACGCGTTGTTAAAGGAACTCATACGTGATTATATGTATTGGGTTATGTCTCAACAAAACAACGAAGCCGTTATCACCAGCACGTGCCCGAAAGGCATAGTAGACATTCTTAAATCAAGAGCTTGCAGAAGTAAGTATACAAAGTATATACACTTGTGTAGAATCATCTCAGTTTTCTTATTTTATCTTTTTTAAAAAAAAAAAAAACCTATTCTTTGTAGCTGCTATCATGTTCAATGATGAACTAACCTTAGAGCAATGCGGCATATTGATTAGGAATTTAGCAAAATGCAATTTTCCTTTTCAATGTGCTCACGGAAGGTATCTTTAATCTTTGACCTCTTGTAGTTTCTTTGGCATTCCGTGCTTACATTCTATCCTGTTAAATAGACCATCAGCGGTTCCTGTTCAAATAACTTCAAGTATTCCAACTGCCTACTCAAAAAGGCAGAAAAATTGGTCGAAATTTACGGTCCATGCATAACACATATGATGTTTTTTGACTTGTCATCATTTATACCCAAACGTTGAATTCTATCGCATTCACATGATTTTGAAACTGACAACTACGACTGTATAAGATGGTATAACAATATCTTACTGCATAATGTTTATTATTTGAGTAGTGTTTATAACGAAATAAATATGTAAAGAGCTATATATGAGTAAACGAGAAAAAAGTCTATTTTACAAAAAGTATAATATGATGGATTGATGGAATTCAACAGAAATAAAGATCTAAATATAGTAAGCTTTACATATATTCTTCAGGAGAAGGACAAGTACACATCAAGTTACGATCACCATAGGCATCATCGACGCGAGAAACGGATGGCCAGAATTTCTTCTCGCGGAGATAAGGCATGGGGAAGGCAGCCACTTCACGGGTGTAAGGACGGTCCCACTTATCAGCCATCAATGTCTTAAGGGAATGAGGAGCGCGGTTAAGCATGTTGTCACCCTTAGGAAGTTTACCATCGACGACTTGTTGAATTTCCTTTCTAATAGCAATCATAGCATCACAGAAACGATCTAATTCAGCCTTGCTTTCAGATTCAGTAGGTTCGATCATGAGAGTGTTCGTCACGGGCCAAGACATAGTAGGACTGTGGAAACCGTAATCTTGCAGACGCTTAGCAATATCAATGGCTTCAATACCATGATCACCGAAAGGTCTGATATCTACAATGAATTCATGACCACACATGCCATTTTCGTTGGTATATAAAATTTCGTAATGATCCCTAAGACGGTTGGCCATGTAGTTAGCGTTCAAAATGGCAAGCTTGGTAGATTGTGTAAGACCTTCACCGCCCATCATCTTGATGTAAGCCCATGAAATAGGAAGGATGGAAGCAGAACCGTAAGGGGCAGCAGAGACGGGACCAATGGCATTTTGACCGCCGCAAGTAACGGTAGGATGGCCAGGGAGGTAAGGCTTGAGTGCTTCAGTACAAGCAATGGGACCCATACCTGGACCACCACCACCGTGAGGAATACAGAAGGTCTTGTGCAAGTTCATGTGGCAGACATCAGCACCAATTTCAGCGGGCTTGGTCAAACCAATTTGAGCATTCAAGTTGGCGCCATCCATGTAGACGAGACCACCATTCTCGTGAATAACCTTACAGGCTTCAGCAACACCAGTTTCAAACATACCAAAGGTGGAAGGATAAGTAATCATAATAGCAGCCAAGCGATCCTTATGCTTTTCAGCCTTGGCCTTCAAATCAGCCATATCCAAATTGCCTTCGTTATCACAGTTGATGATGACAACATCCATGCCGGACATAGCAGCGGAAGCAGGGTTGGTACCGTGAGCAGAAATAGGAATCAAGCAGACGTTACGTTGGGTATCGCCGCGAGCATGATGGTAGGCACGAATGACACGAAGACCAGCATATTCACCTTGAGCACCAGAGTTAGGTTGGAGAGACACACCGGAGAAACCAGTGATTTCCTTCAAATCATCAGCAAGTTCGTCGAGCATAGCAAGGTAGCCTTCAGTTTGTTCAACAGGAGCGAAAGGATGAATGTTGGAGAACTCAGGCCATGTGACTGGAATCATTTCAGTAGTAGCATTCAACTTCATGGTACAGCTACCAAGAGCAATCATGGAGTGAACTAAAGAAAGATCCTTGCTTTCGAGGTGATGAATGTATCGAAGCATTTCAGTTTCGGAGTGGTAAGCATTGAAAACGGGGTGCTCCAAATAGGGAGAAGTACGTTGAAGAGCAGTAGGATAAGTGGAAGCATTCTTGTCAAGGGCAGCTGAGATCTCTTCGACATTGACGGAAGGAGCACCATCCTTTTGGAAGACTTCGAGCAACTTGACTAATTCACTTTCAGTGACAGCTTCGTCCAAAGTGACACCAACGGTACCATTGTCAATGGCACGAAGGTTGATACCAGCAGAAGCAGCCTTTTGAAGGATAGAAGATGAGTTACCGACCTTGATAGAAAGGGTGTCGAAGAAATTGCCGTCGTTCTCAATAGTATAACCGGCCTTGCGAACACCTTCAGCCAAGACAGCAGTCAAGTTATTGATACGTTGGGCGATAGCCTTGATACCTTCAGGACCGTGATAGACAGCGTACATGGCAGCCATGTTAGCTAATAAAGCTTGAGCGGTACAAATGTTACTAGTAGCCTTTTCACGACGAATGTGTTGTTCTCTTGTTTGGAGAGCAAGACGGTAAGCATTGTTACCATCAGCATCCTTAGAAACACCGATCAAACGGCCGGGCATTCTACGCTTGTGCTCATCCTTACAAGCAAAGAAGGCGGCATGGGGACCACCGAAACCCATAGGGACACCGAAGCGTTGAGAGTTACCTAAAGCAATATCAGCGCCAAATTCTCCAGGAGCCTTCAATAAGGTCAAAGCCATCAAATCAGTAGCAACGGCGACTTGACCACCAGCAGCATGAACACTAGCTGTCAATGCTTCATAATCTTTAACAGAACCGCGGGTATCGGGATACTGTTTTAAAGTTTGTTCCAAAGAGAAAGTAGAGGAGTGTAGGTTAGTTCTGGATTTAAATTAACTGGCGAATGGCATGACAAATTTTTCTTCTGTCATCGCTACTACTTGTGTCACATCTTCCCCACATTTTATACTCCCATCTCTTGTGACCACAAGATGATTATCAATGAGTCTGTACCTGTAACAAAACACCGCAAAGATTCTTCTTATTTTCTTGGAAATTGTAGTTGAATGTGTCGGCAACAACGACTTCAATGTTGAAAGATTCAGCACGAGTCTTCAAACAGGAGATAGTTTGAGGGTGACAATTTTCATCGACAACGAATAAATTTTTCTTACGACGAGCAGCTTGCCATGCCATCAACATGGCTTCAGCAGCAGCAGTACCCTCATCCAAAAGTGAAGCATTAGCAATGGGTAAACCAGTTAAATCACTGACCATTGTTTGATAGTTCAACAAAGATTCGAGACGGCCTTGAGCAATTTCAGGTTGATAGGGTGTATACTAAATTATAGATAATCAAATTATCAACGGTTTGTTCCATGTCGTATCACCCATATTACTTGTTTTTGTGCGGATGGAACTTTTCTTACCTGAGTGTACCAAGCAGGGTTTTCCAAAATGTTACGCAAAATGACATTTGGAACAACTGTGTCAGTATAACCTTGACCGATGTAGGAACGGTTGACCTTGTTTTTGGATGCCATTTCTTTCAAACGGGCCAATAAAGCACGTTCTGTTTCACCTTTGCCGATAGCTAAAGGCTTAGGAGAACGAATAGAGGCAGGAATGGTTTTGGAGAGTAATTCATCAATGTTCTTCATGCCTAACTGGTTCAACATCTCATCAATTTCTTTCTTTTGAGAACCAAGGTGACGACGAGGGAAGGTGTCTAGTGGTGCAATTTTAGCTAAGGCAGGTGGAGTTGAGTGTTGGAATCGAACAAACGGTCTAGTAACAATAGAAGGTTGTTGTCTGACAGCAAGGCGCTGTACGGGCAATCGTGTAATGACGCCTCTAGATCTGGTAGCTATACGAGACAACATATTGGTATATTGTTGGTTGTTGCAAAGCTAGTGGAAAGCAAAAGAGAGAAAGAGATAAAGAAGGAAAAATCAGAAAAGAAGGTCCAAAATATCGAAAATATAAGGCAATTAAAGAAAAATATAAAGGTTTTTTCTATCGATACGTATGTGGAAATGCCTTAAAATATATGAAATGACTAGTATCTATTGGAACAGTAACCTTTTGATCTACCTACCTTTAGAGGCAAGGCAACGGACCCGAGTACATCCACTCTGTCAGGAAAGTCACGGTTTTTTTTTTCCTCAAAAATTATCTTACCTTATAAAGCCAGTAACACTCTCTTCTTCTTGGAAGAGCCAATTATTTTTACCATCTAAAAAGGTTATTTAATAAGAGATTGACTATTATGGGTATCAGAAATGCCTCTTTATTTTATTGCAGTTGCATGCACTAGCACTGTGTTGAAATTGATAACTATTCAGCTGCGCTATTGAAAACGAATCTTTGAAATTTCCTCTCCTTCGAACATTACTATACCTCTTGAAACAAGCAATAAGTTTTCGGCGATGAACAAATGTACCATTCATTTCATATCCTCTCGCGTTTCTTAATTGTGCTACTTAACCAAACCAAAACATTTAAGTAAAAAAGTGAAATAACCCTTCGATTCTCACGTAGAACAAAGCCTACACATTGTCAATCACAGTTGGCCAGCAGTGGTGTCTCACAAATCTCAAAATGCAGGTTTTGAATCAAAGATGGCTTTCTGGTCACAAAATTACTGATTTTAGATGAGAAAAGTTCCATAACGAACATCCGATCAATCTACATACGTTCAAGCAAGCTTTTATTACATATTCAAATTATCAAAATCGAATGGATACGAGATGCTAAAACTTACCTAAATTGCCCTGAGCAAGAGTTATCTAAATATACCCTTTGGACCCAAGGGTAAAAAAGGAATGGGAGCTATAGCGGGTTTGAGGGAAAAGGAGGGTATTTAAATCGAGAAATGGCTACCCTAGTAGTGGGTTTGAGGGAGATTCTTGCTAGTGTTGCAGTTAGTCATGTTTAAAAAGAGTGCGATAAACAGCCGCTCATCGGTAAGTATCAAATTTAGGCTCGGCCATAGGAACGGAAGGAGCGGATGGTAAGACAGTTCACGATGAAAGAAAGAAAATTGGATATGGTAGACATTAAATGTAAGCGACGATACATGTTGAAACAAGAGATAATTTGTGATTTGTCAGGAGCGCGTAGGGGTATCGGAGGTAGTATAGTTGATGGCTTTCAAGAAGCCAAACCAAACGCCATCGGACACAACAGTTGCGTCCATAGGAGATATCGGTAACCGTACGATGGATACAGAGAGTGTGGAACGGCAGCAAGAGATCAGTTTGCTGTTGATGCGATCAGATTGTTGATGGTGAAGAGCGCTAGTACGGAAATCAGTGTACAGCGTCTGAGAAAAGCTAAAACCAGGTCAGTCGTATAATATCGCTTCAAAATATTACAGATTTCTGCCAAGCAGAGTGCTTAATCTGGGGAACTACGCGCAGCGCGAAAACTGCCGTGGACAATTTAAAGCAACGGGTTGTCGGCCATGAGATAAAATTGTATGCACCATTGTAGGATCTTACGAAAGATTGGCATAAAAATATGGGACGATAGTTACCTGGTTCTTTCGGTGAATCATTTTTGTAGATTGGTATAGTTTGGGCAAGGCGTTAAGACTGAGAGGTATAAGGTCACCTTATGCTAATTGAAAGATACGGAGTAATGCAGGTGCAATAAGAATACTGGTAGACTGTAGTATTTCTATCTGGTCATTATCCTTGGCGAATGCTTTCTTCCATATTCGCCCATCCTAAACATCCTTGAGAATGCTGGACAAAAATCATGGCAAAGTCCGTATTTTGAAAATTTTGAATTTGCAAAACTCCTAAGTGGTAAGCATAACGCAGTATGCCTATGATCACGGATTGCCTGGAGCACTTCTGATTTTACTTTTAATAAATGAAGCTTGTGTATATAAGCTTAACTGTATCTCCGCCTCCGTTGCTATGATGTAAAGATTTATATGGAATTCCGAGCATCCCAGTGCTATGTGTCCCAATATTCATTCTTGTATGTTTCTGCTTGTTTTTATAATCATAGCTTATTTTATCGAGGCCTTGACTGTGCCCTTACATGAGACACCCTTCGTACAATTTTTGTGTACGTCTTGCTAATGATTCTTCTTTATGAACACATTAATAGGTATGTAAAATGCTGACGTTTCTTTTATAACTTCACTCAATTTAAACATAATTTTCACGGAATAATAAAGTGACAGCAGGAAAATTGGAACCTTGTAACAATTCTATCTACGCGCTTATGAGTAGGATAGTGAATGCTTTTTAAGTGACGAGATTGACGCTATATAAATAACAACAACAACAACAACAACAACAACAAAAAAAAACCAAAAAAAAAACGATCACTTAAGAAATGTCAGCAATAGAGATTCCATTCATTAAATAATAAGCCAGGAATATCTGACAGTCTTTTTTTTTTTCAATGTTGAGAGGGATACAAGTCTCGCGCACCCTGGAAGCACTATTATTGCTATCATTGCTGTTACTATTGTTGTTGCTGTTACTGTTGTTATTACTGCTCATTCTATTGCGGTATTTCCATACCCCCTCTAATATAAGTATAAGAATTAGACACACCTTGAGGTACTAGACGCATTATTATAATAATAGAATCATAATAACACCTGTACACATCATCTTGTATTTTAGAGACAAGCCGCATATATAGTGCCGCATTCCTATTGTTTGAATTATGAAGGAACGAGAACTTTTTTTTATTGGAAAAAAATAAACATTCAGTTTGCCGTGAATGCCCCCCTCTCTGATTTTCAATATATAATAAAGGACTAAAGGAGATTCGTTTCACCTTACAGTTTAAATAATTTATAAGTGGCGTTCACTAAACAATATAACAACCGCAAGTATCACACCTATTGTCATTACTGTTGTCACCATCAAGACCAAAAGCCATAATACTGGTAATTACATTCTTTTGTATTCGTTAGAACACTTGATGTAAATAACATAGATTTTAATATACTTACTTTGAATTTAAACAGAAGTTTTGATTACTTCTCGGAAATCCTTAATATGCGACACATGGTTACGGATGACTGCAGTACTTTCCTTAACTGCCAAATAAAGGTCATTGGCTGCAAGAGTAATAGAATAAAGGGTCGCACGATTTCCTGAAATTTTTTGCAAGTTAGAGACAATTTATAGAAAAGAAAGCTTCAAATAAATAGTAGATTACCAACTAACTGGAGAGCGGGAACCACTATATCCTTTACTTTCGCAGGTTCTTCTTCGACTAAGTGATCTAAAATCACTTTGATTCAACAAAGAGTTTTTGTTTTATCGGTTGTGACTTTGACACAACCTGCACCCATTCTTGAAGCTTCACAGTTGGCTTTATCAGCTTCTTTGCGCCGTTTGGAAAGCGTGTCTTTTAGAAAATCTTAAATCAACGTCTCAGAAGCGGCTGGGTGCCTTACCACATTTTCAGCCTTCGCTTTCGCAACATTTTGATTGTTTGTCGTTCTTGAAACAACTTCAGTTGCCTCCGCTCAAGCTTCCAATGTGACCAAGCTCTCAAGAGTCGCGCTTTGTTGTTCTGTTTTCTAAATCGGCAGACTCTACCATGGTATCTCCCCCACTTCGTCCCTAAGGCTACTCTGCGGAACAGCATTTCGATCAATGGTGACCACATCTTGACCACAATATCACTTTTTGTAACATCAATGGTCTTGTCGAAGATGTAATTGGATATAAAGAACAAGCGATCATGTTTGCATCTATATTGGTCGAGTACAGTGGATATAGCTAGATGGGTTTAAAGGAATGAGATTCAATAATGTTATAGTATTAAGTTTAACAAAACTTACTATTGTGAGTAAATACTGAATACATCAGCATGCACCTCCCCTTTAGAAATATATTTCTTTACGACAACAAGTAATTTGGGCAGAGGAGGATGTTAAGTCTAAGACTGAATTGAATCCTAGACTTTTATTGCTATTAGTACTCATATATAATGTCCTATTTACTTCATGCAACTTCATCCAATTTACCCAACAACAGCTTTTTGTTCACGACCCAAGTCATAATACTGTTCATACAGCCTAACAGCATCTAGTTCCAACTGAAACACATTCGGAGTCTACGCATATGTTGTCCACCTCAAAAATACTATCAGCAGAAAAACAAACCACCAAAAAATCGCATCAATAGAAAGCTATTTTCAATTCTGAAGTAGAAACGTACATTTTCGCTCGATGTTGTGACTTTTCTCTTTAATAAATTGCTTATTGTTTCTTGGGCTCTTTCATTTACCAATATAACAGCAGCTTTAATGATGCCACAACCTGTTTGCTGAATTTCATTAGCCAGCCTAATTGCAGCGTGGATAATATTGAAACTTGTTTGGTCCACGGCTTCATCAAGCTCGTTGAGGTTATTTTTTTTTTCTTATTTTTCCATGGTAAAAGG
The DNA here is from genome assembly GCF_025528875.1 of Mycotypha africana. NCBI lineage: Eukaryota > Fungi > Mucoromycota > Mucoromycetes > Mucorales > Mycotyphaceae > Mycotypha > Mycotypha africana. The sequence goes on from NW_026515731.1 coordinate 1,826,951, forward strand.
GTTGAAGAATTGGAAAAATAAAGAAAAAGAACCTTCTTATTTTCCCACAAAATAGGCTCTGTTGTCGTCAATTCAAGGGAGAGTGGTACAAGATTTTGGACTTTATAGTGACGTGTTCGGTGAGATAACAGCTATAGTATTCGAATATGTGCATCCAGTCATAGAATACATTCTACCCATGGTCCATCTATATTGCATCTAATATAGGTTATGTACAACATAGAACAAGATACAGGCCTAAGCATAATAATCACACATCAGTATCCGAACCTGAAACTAGTGGTTAGCATACGCACCATCAACATATACAATTCCTGTCAAACTTTACATGGTGCTTCATCTGAGGAGTAATAAAGACACTGAGGTAATAGCCATCGACTAGTAACTGTTAACAATTATCTACAACTTGGCCAATATCTCAATTACTCTTTGGAGAGGACAAGAATGTTTGGATTTCTACAAGTCTGCTTTCTTCTGTGATATCCAAAAAGTCTCTATCAAGACTGAAAGTGATACGTTTTAATGAGCATAAGTGGTCTCCTGATTATCATCGAAAAGAGTAAAGAAAAATTGGGGGACTAGCAGAAAAAAAATCAGTGATTGTTCGAAGTTAATTTCGCGGATTGAGAGAGGTTTAATTCATACATAGATTGAAAAAATGCTTAGATTGGTATATTATTCAAGCAATTCTCGAATTGGTTCTTAGAGTGCAAAATAATGTTCTTAAGATGCTCAATAGGAATTTCACGAGCAGCTTCAGCAATTCTATGTTCAAGTGTTTCGGCATCTCGCAGGCTATGACGTCTAACCTTACGCTTAACTAGAGCCCAAAACTGTTCAATGGGGTTGAGCTCTGGAGAATAAGGAGGGAGAAACACACACTTATAATTTCTGTTGCGTCCCTCGATTAAACTCTCGACCTTCCTACGCGAATGAATAGGAGCGTTGTCCATGATGAGGTGAAAGCCCTTCATTCCATCGTACCTATCCATTATATCCAACGTTTCTGTCAAGAATCTTAAATAGTGCTCGGTGGTAGTTCCTTCTTTAGGCTCATTAACAGGAACGACCGCTTCAGAATTCTTCCCCTTCTTACCACCTTGAATTTTTCTCACTTTTGGTGGCTGTCTTGGAATACGTATACTCAAATTTATAACACCACCTGCCGAAATAGCACCAAGAATGGTATGAGTGGGGGCTTTTGTCGTAGATGTAGTGGTTACTGCCATTTGGCCCCTTGGTGCCCATGCTCTGCTTGACCTCATATTAATGTCAAAGCCGGCTTCATCAATAAACATGCAATTTTGGGAATATTCCATGTCCGTTTGACTCCATTCAACAACCCAATTGTAACGTTTCTTAATTGTGCTCAAACTCATTCTTGCCTCAGACCAGAAAGCCGTTTGCTTAAAAGTCAAGTTACATTCGTTCTTCATGAATTCATGCACTCTTGACTTTTTAATTTCTAGGCCTTCGAACAAGCAATCAACAGCGTCCTGGATATAGGCATTAGGATTCTCGTCGTAAAATTGTTTCAAGCATTCCTTATGCATATCCTGAAGCTGTGGTTTCGGTCTGTTCTAGCGATTGGTGCTCTTGCCGAGAACAAATGAGTCAGGATTTTCTTGGTATTTTTTCCACTAAGTGCGCGCAGTGCTTTCTTTGACACCTGCCTGAAGTGCAGCAGCCCTGACTGACATCAGTTTTTCTATCTTGTTTTTAAAAAAAAGCTCTCTTGTAGAGAGGCTATAATCACGATATTTGGGAGCTCTTTCAGTGCTTTTACGCACGGATGTTTCCCTCTCATTGTTATTCCGCTGATGCTGAACTTCTTTGGGCGTAACAGGACAATTTTCCAGGTACGAATCAAGGCTGACTAGTTGCTTGATGGCAAATGGGTCGGCTGGTTCATCTATAATATCCATTGCTTCATTCCCCTTCTCATCGTAGATGTTTCCCCGGCCATTTTCCGTTAAAAAGACTAATTTTGACATGTCAATGTAAATTTTGACCAACAGTGATCAACAATGAATTAAACCTCTCTCAATCCGCGAAATTAACTTCGAACAATCACTGATTTTTTTTCTGCTAGTCCCCCAATTTTTCTTAAAAAACTCCGCGAATTTATTTCAAAAAATCTTCGAATTGAGAGTGGACCGACTGTAATCACACAAGGCCACTCAATAAGACGTTTACACATTAAGCATAACCACATATCGAAAAACAAAACCTTGATTGGCCAATAATCACCAACGATATTAATCGGAGACATGGCTTCTTCCGCTAAACCTCACAACCTTCCAAATAAGGCAACCCCCACTACTCTCCTGTCAAAAGGATCATGGGCCTCCCTCTTCAAACAAGAGACCACAAAGACATCCCTCATGTCTCAGGCGGCTGACAACAGTTCGCAGCGCCCCGCTCTCTTAACCCGGGACCCTTATCTTAAAGGTAACGTCCTTGACTCCATACTCATCGACGCATCTCAAGTTCGAGATGTCAAAACCTTTTTCAAAGACCTTGCCGATTATTGTGACGGCTCTTCGCACTTATGGTACGTTAAGGAGCAACCACGTACTGAAGGCAAGCGTATTTTTGTAGAAGCAGTAGTATCATCCCTTATGCGGGAACAAATGTGTTGTAAGGACGGCTTCCATCTACCTTCCTTCAACGATCCCTTTTATGCTTTTGACTCTCTCTCTTCTGATGATGACATTGTTAAGATCCAACTCTCCAATCTCCCACTACAATATGGTCGACTGGATGGTGGTTATGACGAATTGAAATAAGATATGATACAAAACCTTCTCCAATTTGGAGAAGTTGTTGATTGCGGACTTATCAGTGGAATCGCCAGGACATTCATAGGCCGTGGATTCGCTGTTGTTAAGAAACTGCCCTCTAGTCAACCCCTCCTCTGTTGGATCGGTAAGATCAAAATATAAATAAAATAGGAAATAAACAGTGACAAGTCTGTGAAAACTCTCGAAGGTTCAAGTTTATTTCTTTCTTAAAATTAAGATGAAGTTCGTCTAGATGAACAGAATCAACTGGTATTTATATCTTTTACGGAGTGGGTATACAGGCCTATTCACCATGGACTATGTTAACTGATCTTGTAACCAGGAGAAAGGACCAATAAACACCAGCGACAGGAACACCTAAAGAGAGCAACAGAAATGTGTAACTCGACCCTGACTGGTCGGACTTAGTAGTAGCGGGCAATATAAAGATTGCCCTATCGGACAACAAGTGATTGGGTATATAGACTGGTTCTGAATGATACTAATAGCGTCCATTATAGGAACCAGTAGAGAAGAGGATATAATCGACATGGGCATTCAATGGTTACCATAATCGTGATGAAGATTATAAATTTACAATAAAGTGATCACCGAATCTAGTGTACCTCCTCTACGACCTTTAATAGGTGGATTCTGGAATAGAATAATGTCTGCGGAATAGCAAATAAAGACCTCTCACTCTATAAGGTAATAGTTATAGAGGCTAATAGAAACTGGATAAGTCACCTCAATCAACAATGTAAATTCTAGACTGAAGTACCAATAGATCATGTACGTGAAGTAACCTGCCATTTAATTATAACTATCAATAACGAAGCGTACTTCGGTTTTATTATGTAATATTCAGCAGTGATCTCTTCATCGATACAACATCCTCCATAATATTGATTGGCAGTATGAACGGTTCTCAACCCGCCATGATTGTGCCTTTCCTGACTCCACCACCGTACATGCGCAATGGGCTGATATGCCGTCCTTCTGACGCTACTGTCATAAATCTGATCACGTCATTTCCGACTGTACCGAGCGTAAAAAGAATTTCGTGTCCTCGTAAGAATACTCCTGCTCTTGGCGCACCTAACAAGCGTGCTCTAAAACACCTGTTTCTGTATTTCCTCGTCAAATCCTTACTGATTCCCTTGCATCCAGCTCCCTTCATTTAACACCCGAGAACAGTGAAACTGCTACGTCTCTTTCTTCAATACCTAATATTAACAAGAGTACCTGTGCTGATACCCCTGATGACGATTTAGCTGCCCCAGTGGTTATCCAACCTGTTGAGAGCCCAAATACCAATTGCGAACCTACCTCTCATGCCTTCACAGCAGTAGCTACCGATTTATCGTCTACCCATATTCCCCATCTAACCACAGGCCCCCAGTGCCGTCACTGTCGTGGCTATGGACATAAAATGCGTACTCACCACCTTTGCCCGCTGAATCCGAAGAACAGCACTGTCACATCAGTCTCGTCTTTTGAATTAACTTCTTACACTGATGATGTTGATATGTCAGATCAGCCTGCTTCGGCCACTACTGGTCCTGGTGCCCCTGCGGACACCTCGACCAGACGATTATAAATCCAGTCAGCCAACAGGCCCGCTCCATTCTGACTGTGGGTCGCTGAATGGACGTACCTTAATTAAAACATCCTCTCCCGACACCCGCTCACTCTTCTGCCGCTAGCTTAAAAATCTACAATTCGATATTTTATGTTTTCAAGAAACCAATGTTTTTAACAGTGAACAAGAAACAATCCTCAACATGTCGTTGGGTGCAACAACCGCTATTTGGACCCAGCATTGTGGTATTGTCTCTTTTCACCCCCTCAACAAACTACAGCTTCACCACGTTACTTCTGATCACAGTCTTCTCGCATGTTCTGTTGAACATAACTTGTTTCCTCCAATTTTACTAACCACCATTTATGCCCCCGCAGAACTGAAGAAACGCATCCACTTTTATCCAACAATCTTAGATCTCCCCATTTTTCGACGCAACCCTAGCTTCGAACCTCAACTTCCGAATTCCACCACGTCAATCTTTCATCCTAATTATCCCCCATGATCATTACAGGGGACTTCAACTACTCTATTTTACAATATATAAACAGCAATTCTGCTCCTCTTGAAGAGATCACAACGACAAGAAACTGGCCACAATCTAAATGGCACCAGTTTGTAACTACTTACTTTATCGAATGCTCACAGCAAACAAACTCAATTAACACCTGCATTCTACCAACATATCGCCGGGGATTATCTCAAACAACCTTGGACTCTTTTCTACGTCTCTCCAACGCTGCTCTCCAACGTTCACTCCTCTCAGATTGACTTCATCAATGCTCAATGGACCGATCATGCCCTGCTCAGCTGTAATTTTACCTTCCATACGGAATTTGGACGCGGCATACAAAAGATTCACCCCCCCCCGATTAGCCATAGATAAATTTTTCAAAGAACTTCTTTGGGTCAAATTAGTGACCTACCTCACAATCATCGCAACTTTGAAGGTTCCTCCTGATCCCCAACTTCAGTGGAACGAAATTAAATGTCTAGTAAAGAAAGTGGCATCCGCGACCTCCCGCCGAAAACGCGAAAATCAACCAAGATACTTACGACGCCTTCAACGGAAGCGGAACAAACTTTTGCGTGAACATAAAATCACTCATATCTATCCGCTGCGATTGGCTACAATCGAGAAACATATTGGAATGCTACAACAAGACACCGCAGAGACCTTAGCTCTTCGCGCAGGTAAGCGATGGCGTGAATTAGGCGAAACTTCCGCTGGGTATTTGAAAAAATGTATTGCCGCTCGCAGCAGCCAACGCATGATTCCCCAACTCCGGCACCCTGATACCGACGAGTTATGCACCTCACTTGAATCGATGACTTCGGCTGCCAACGACTTTTATTCTGCATTATATCGACCAACTCCCGTAGAGATTGACGCCATCAACAGTTTGACAGGCACCATCGAAGACACAGAACGGCTTACTCTTGCCGAGATTGACAATCTCACCAGTTCGTTTACCCTGAGTGACCTTCAAACCGGTGCAGCTAGATGTTCTCGCAATAGCAGCCCTGGCCTAGATGGGATTCCCTACCCAGTTTTACGTCTTTTGCTCGACCACCATCGCGTTGCTCGTCTGGCTGTGACAGTATTCAACGATGCCCTCCATTTCCATCGTTCCCCTGCCAGCTGGCTACAGACATGTGTCTGCCTTTTACCTAAGAAAGGAGACCTTACTGATCTTGCCAACTGGCGTCCTATTTCACTGATTAATTGCGATGCAAAGATCTTTACTCGCCTTTTAAATGCCCGATTAATGTCCACCATGTCTTCCCGCATCAGTCCAATGCAAGCAGGTTTCATGCCAGACAGATTTATAGCTGACCACGCCTTGACTTTACAATTGACCCGGCTTGTAGCGGCTCAACAACAATCGAACTCCATCGGGTTATTGCTGGATCAACAGAAAGCCTATGATCGGATTCACCCGGATTATTTACATGCAGTGATGACACGTTTCGGAATACCCTCCTCAATAATATCTGGTATCTGCACACTTTTCTTTTCCACTAAACTAGCTTTCAACCTTAATGGGTATATCACCTCAAACTCAGTTCCTCAACTTCGGGACTAAGACAGGGTGATCCGCTCAGCCCTTTACTGTATAACATTGCTTTTGATCCGTTCTTAGATTAGTCCAAACCAACCCACAAATTCATGGCTTTGACTTAGGCAGGAACCCCATTGAACCAACCAGTTTCCACCGACATCTTGGACGATTTAGCTGAGGCTTTTGCTAACCTCGATATTTCACCCTCTTCGGAGGATACCGTCGATTCCCCCGCTACGCCACCCTATCAAACGGCTACCCCCGTTGATTCCATTTCTGCTGTCAAGATTTTGGCCTATGCGGACGATACATTAGTTTTTCTTCGGGATGAGTCAGATTTTCATCAGCTCCAGCAATCTCTTCATACATACAGCAGGGCATCTAATGCCCACCTCAACTTTCATGAAACACAGGCTTTCTCCTTGTCTGGTACATCTTTACCGACATGGCAAAATTTCCTACAAGATAAGAATATTATTCAATGGCATGATAGGTCTAATCCAAATCCCTTAACGTATTTAGGCTTCCCTATATGCTCAAGCATCACACAACGTCATGTTGCCTTTTCTCAGCTTCACACCTCTTTACAGACCATATCACATATTTACTCACAACGTCAGCTATCAATTCTAGGACGTGCCACCATTGTCAATAGCTTAATATTTTCTAAATTGTGGCATGTTTTGCGTCTCACCCCCTTCACCCAAAATCAGATCCACAAACTTCGCCAGGTAGGTACCGCCTTCATCAACCGCGGAATTTTCCCAAAGCTCTCTTTGGAACAACTGACTTCCTCTCGCTCTCAAGAGGGTCTCGCTAAACTCGATCCTAGCCTTCAACAATCTGCGCTTGTATGGCGTTGGTTAGGCCCATTACTGCGTACGATCGACTCCTCTCGACTAACTGGAGTCATGACATATTTGCTTTATACCTTCCAATGGTTTTGTAAATCCACAATACTACCTTCTTTTCATTAATATCTGTTATTTCCCAACTATCGTAGAGCTCAGTGGTTTCCTCTTATGATTCAGGGCTCTCATCTGTCCTTTATGAATATATTTGAAATATTTATACACGCGATTGACTCCACTTCCTTTTCTATTCAACCTAGTTCTCTTAATCCTTTTACAGTCCTCTCCTTATCCATTCTAGACGTTCTTCAATCCCCGGAGACGGACCCCCACCTGTTGTCTCGATTAGTGGATCAACATCCTGGTGTGAGAGATATCCGTACTACAGACGTTTTTACCTACGATTTTGCCCAACTACGACTTCGACTACGGAATCCCGATGAGGTTATCGGTCATCGAAACCTCACCTACCTTCTACGTAGCTTAATACGGTCCGGTCAAATGCAATTACGCCCTTTTCTGCATCATCAATGTCTATCCGCCCCACGCATCGAACCGCCTACTCTATCTACTGCTGATGACTATATTAACCTGCAACCGATTCTGACCTACTTTTTCTCCACGAAAAGTTCTATCCCAGATACTGTAATTTATAGCCCACAGCATTACCGTTCCTTGCTTCCGCCCCCTCCCCCATCATTCCGATGCGCTTTACTGTCCCTCACAGTGGTCTACCTTTTGGAAAATTTCGTTCCATTAACTGCTCGTACAGTATGGTACCGGCTACTGTTAAACAAAGTTCCTTACCGCGAATTAATGCAACGTCCCCTCCCTCAACAATTTGATTCTGCGGATTGTCACATTTGTCATACGCCTGAAGTGTCGCTGATTGAGACTTCTATTCACTTTCTCTACACTTGTTCCAGCAAAGTTCAAGTTTGGATACTGGTATTCTCCACCTTCATCAATCCAAGGTACAAATACTTTATGGACGATCTCCTTCAATTGCTCCGTCGTATTAGCCACCTTGACCAGTCTAATCTTCCCCGCTCCCCATCTCTCCCATTTCCCACCTCTCCATTTCCCAAATATTCGCCTGTATTTTGCTCGGCCTTTGGCAGGCCGATTGGGCCTTTGTATTTAGAGACATCCCTCTCGTTCCTTCTCGGGTTTTTGTGTCTGTGTCTCGGGTACTCTCTCGTCTCGAACGCGGTCTCACTCTTTGACCAACAAAGTGAGCTAGTTTCCTTTATCGGATAAATCTTATAGTCTTTATGCGATCACTCTTAGCCTGTTAGAATTTCAAAAATCTCTCATCCACAATTATACCTAGTCTTCTTCTTCCCTCATAACGTCGATAAAAGGACTTTAAATAAAACCGGAGTGGTTTTCCCATAAAAAAAAATAAAATACAGTATTAATCGGAGGATAAAAATCGGCCCAGGAACCGAAATTGTGGAAGTGATACAATTGCACTGGTGCCAACAGGAGTAACTTAGAATCCAGGAATATTTGTCAGAATAATAAAACATCCTCTCATTCCCTTCTTATTTGAGTGATTACTTATAACTCTTTTGTTTCTGAGAGTTTTAATTATAGTCAAAAAGTTAAGTAAGGATAGAATTTCACAAGTCAGTATGTGGATAACGATCCCAGTACAACAAGTCATACAAAGTCTCGAAAGAGTAATGGATCTCACACTGATCTGGAACCCAGCTTAATCACGAGAAATACAATTGACTGATAGAAAAGTAATATAATTAATTTCATTTGGTTACTGCAATATCTACTCCTCGTCTTCAATTCTGATAATGCTCATGAGGTATTTTCCTTTTTCTAGGTCTTGGCGGCGTGAGGAGAGGTCTTATCATACGTTTTGGTGGTCGCGGTGGGCTATAGACAGTTTTATCGTGGAAAGTAGAAATATCCGCTGCCATATATTTTCGCTGTTCTTCAAAAGCCGCCAGTCTTATTTCATTGCTAATTTTTATTTTATTTTCTTTCCATGCGAAAAGCCGTTTCAAAGTTGATCGAAAATCATCCAGTTCCAGTAACAATTTTGGTATGTATAATGAATCAAGTTGATGTGCAACCACCACATCTTGGAAAAAAAATAGTTGCGCCATATATCCAGTTCGTCCTCTCCAGTCCATGTATTCTATGGCGAGCTCTTTCTTGGTGATATTTTGAATGTTGTATGCTATTGCAGAGTTAATTCTAATGTTCTTGCTCTGTTGCCGGTTGCATATTGTAGTGGAAGCGGTACGTCGTTTGAATTCAGTTGAGCATATTTCAATAACTGTGTCATTATACTTTGTTTTCGATAACATATCTATTCGCCTTCCACTGTCCGCCTCATCTTCATTTAGTATTTTTATATTTTGAGTGGCTTGAGAAATTGTTTCTCCATCATATATAGCGACGTCATTTTCATCTTCAAATAATATATCCATCAATTCAGCGAACTTTCGAAGATACATATTTTCTGAATAACTGTCCATCACCTCATCAGACTCCTTTGCCCAGAATTTGAAATTGAAGATGGCTTGTTGTACAATGCGGAGCAATTTGTAATTATCAGACGTTTTATCCGTTTCAGCAAATTTTTGATCGTCAAAGTATTGTAATGTTCTATTGACATTTTTATCAAAACGATGTTCCAATAGATCGTCGAAAAGATTGTCAATTTTTGTAGTAATTGAACTTGGTAGTAGTGTTCTACGTTTTTTGCATTCGTCCATGATCTCTGTATATGTCGACATTTCGAACTCAGCTGCATATTCTTCTCTGTAATTACAATTCATTAAATTGATGTTGCGTGACAAGCACAGCTTCATTAATTCCATGCCTTCCCAGTCCACTTTTTCTTGGCATAGTAATTTCGATGCATTGTTTAGTAGAACAGATGACAATCCTTTACTTTTGGGTATGTATAATGAGTTGGATTGTGGTATGATACCTTCAAGCATCCTCTTTTTGGCCATTACACGCAACTGGTTGAAAAGATTGTGCATCGCTAGCTCACTACCTTCGTGTTCTTGTGGGTCACTCTTTTGTTCCTCCCCGTCTTCTTGTTGTTCTTCGCCATCCTCTTCTTCTTTCTCGTCACCCTCTTTTTGTTCCTCGTCGTCCTCTTCTTCTTCCTCGCCATCCTCTTCTTGCTCCCCGTCGTCCTCTTCTTGTTCCTCGTCGTCTTCTTCTTGTTCCTCGTCGTCATCTTCTTGTTCCTCGTCGTCCTCTTCGTTCTCTGAATCAAGTTCTTTATACTTTTCAAGACTGATTGAAGCTGACTTTGCGTACTTACCAAGAGAAGTAATAGAATTGATTTCATATTGCGCGTTTGCATCTCTGAGAGCTTTAATTTTTTTGTGAATAGCTTGAAATTTAGCGGAAGCTCTGGTAGGGAACTTCTGCAGCTTGGCAGTAGTACGTCGCATAGATGTCAGGTTGTTGTAAAGGCTAATCCAATGTTTCATTAAATGCAATGCTGAAGTGGCTCCAACATCAATCATTGCTATATTCTTTTCTTTTTTCGTGACAAATTGATTAAATGTTGCTTTTGAACTTGTTACTAAATAGCTTTCAACGATCTGTTGTTTTTGAAGAGTTTTTTTATTGATCTTTTTAACCATTGTTAAAGTCTATTACGTTTGAGAGAAAAGAAACAGAGAAAGCCGGTGTGTTCTAGCAAGTTTTCTACTCCTGTAGTGTGTTTCATCTTTGTAACAGGATAATTACTATCTACCTGTAAGAGTACGTGAAGAAAGGTGGGACAATGTCTGAAACTTATTATGTGGTGGGCTAGGTGGTACCCATACTGTTACATTATCCTCCCCAGAGAAGAAAATAAGACGTGTATTGTCTACTCATATTTTAAGTGAGAAGTTCATTTCCTGTCTTGATTTTGTAGAGATCGTGGATATTTGCTGTAGTGTACATTTCTTTTTAGCACGTCGCCGCTTGCTTTGAGATTCACCGACGTACGCCAGCTTAAATGCCATGCTAGAATGTGCACTTGTGGTCTCAATAATACGCCATGATCCTGAGAGTCTAGCCTCACCTGTCGGATCGGTAAGAAAATAGGAAATAAACAAATAACAAGGTTCAATTTTTATTTCTTTCTCAAGAATTAAGATGAAGTTCGTTTGAACGAACAGAATCAACTGGTATTTATATCTTTTATGAGATGGGTATGCAGGCCTGTTCACCATGGACTATGTTAACTGATCTTGTAACCAGGAGAAAGGACCAATAAACACCAGCGACAGGAACACCTAAAGAGAGCAACAGAAATGTGTAACTCGACCCTGACTGGTCGGACTTAGTAGTAGCGGGCAATATAAAGATTGCCCTATCGGACAACAAGTGATTGGGTATATAGACTGGTTCTGAATGATACTAATAGCGTCCATTATAGGAACCAGTAGAGAAGAGGATATAATCGACATGGGCATTCAATGGTTACCATAATCGTGATGAAGATTATAAATTTACAATAAAGTGATCACCGAATCTAGTGTACCTCCTCTACGACCTTTAATAGGTGGAGTCTGGAATAGAATAATGTCTGCGGAATAGCAAATAAAGACCTCTCACTCTATAAGGTAATAGTTATAGAGGCTAATAGAAACTGGATAAGTCACCTAAATCAACAATGTAAATTCTAGACTGAAGTACCAATAGATCATGTACGTGAAGTAACCTGCCATTTAATTATAACTATCAATAACGAAGCGTACTTCGGTTTTATTATGTAATATTCAGCAGTGATCTCTTCATCGATACAACAAGGCCATCGATGCATACCGTCAAGATAATCTCAATGCAGCACGCTCCGCGCCTCACTCGAAACTGATTAAATGCTGCCGTCCAACCATCTCTCTTGACCCTATTCTTTGGCTTCCCATGCCTTTTATTGAACGTAGTCGCTGCCTTAGATATAGGCTGGGCTGGCTTCCAAACAACTATTCCGCCCATTGCCTGCATCACCCATCACGCACTCTCACGAAAGACCATGCCATCGAATGCCTCAATATGCACAACCGTCTACAGCTGCCACACGACATCTCTGATCCCATTTCTCACCTGTTGAACCAGCTTCCAACCTGACCAATAAAACAGCGCGCCAGTGCTCCCGTCAACTGGAGCATAGTCTGGCCAATTGTCCAACTGCTACTTTTTGAAGTCGATTACCTTCAACATGAGAAAATGCCTCCCACCCCGTCAGAAACATTAGGACAGCTTTTCCTAGATTGGCTCTATGCGCCCACAACCACCAATACTTGAGGGTCCCATTATCTCCTAGTCTGCTTCAAGAACCACTGCCTTTTTTCCCCTTGCACCTTCAAGGGTTTTTTAATTCTTATTCCATTTTTTGTTCTGCCCAGGGCAATTTTGATATGTAGTTTATCTGTGTGCCCATTGGGTTTAAAAATATTTTGTCAATAAAATCTATTTTAAACGTACTGTAAGATTAAAACGCGTAGATTGTTTCGGGGATCATCTATTCATTTTTTACGCCAGAAATTAAAATATGTAACCCTAAGAGGTGATAACTGCCCAAAGGCATTTATCATGTTAAGCACCTTTCATTTCTCTTCTCTCTCCATTTTTTTTACGTTTATTGCGTTGACGCATTACTACTGTAACATTTCTCTTTCCTTTACCACTTCTCTGTTTTATATTCTGTTCTTGTTCTTCGTGTTTCAGGTCATGCTTTTACCAGTGTTTATGAAGATTCTGTGCTAGAGAAATCGCTTGTTTGGACCCACGTATTATATTAATTTGTATAAGCTTTCCTTTTAGTAAGAACTCACGTTTATCCTTCGGACCGCGATGCTCCAAGACATCTTCAATTTCATAATATTCATCAACGGCACCTTCATCAATGTTTACAATTTCTAATTCTGAAGGAACGTAGTTTCTTGGTAACAGTTCAATAGTCTCAGGTGTTTTAAAAATGTAAGAAACACCTTTATTCTTTCTAACGACAGTATATGAATCATCATATAGTGCAGAAATTTTGTTACTACAATGAGGTAATCCGATCAATACATGTGTACCAGCAGGAATGTCCACTATTTTATGACTTGAATTGTAATATTCATTAATCTTTTCATTTCAATTGCTCTGTAGTAGGAAAAACAATCTTTTCCGTTTTCTCAATTCGATCTTCAAGTTTGATGAGTATTGAATTTTCTTTTATTTATAACACCACCGATGTATGTAGGCTTTACCTGCCTACCAATTGAGAAGTTTTATCATATTCATCATTTTTCTCAATTGGTTTTTGCAGTTGTGTGCAATTTTTGAGAGTAGCTATAAGTTACAGAAAGATCTCTTCAGTTATAATTTAGACTTTTTTGTATCTATTTTCGGACCACTTATTTTTTTACATTTGGACACTTGTAGTAACCATTTGAGGCCCTCTCCTTTCTGTACGCATTTGTTACAGTAAGTTTCGTTGTTTGATCGGCCCAGAATAATTACGTACATTCTCCTTAGCTGCCATGTGGGCTGGTTGTCCAGTTTTATTCTATGTAAATGACTCCCAATCCTGTATTCTCATTGACTGCTCAGCATCTCTCTTGATCTAAAATCGTATCACTTTAGTGTCATTTTTCCCTTAAAAAAAGCAATAACAATAGGTGATTGTATAAAGTAAGCTGAACGCCTGTTTATTGTCAGTAACTGATGAAGTGATAAATAAACGTGTCTCGATTAATAAACGATTTGATGTCAAAATTTAGCGCGTCTAGATTGTTTTTGTTGTCAAAACTTCTTTGTTGTCCAAATAACATTCTAACAAAAAGTTTCAGTTTCGTTGATATCTTTTCCCTTTTTTATCAGAGTCTGGTTATTATCCTTTAAATAATTATTAAAGAAGTGTTAACAGTGGATCATTAGGTAGATTAAATTAGGATCTCATCACGAGCTACTCACAACGACTGTACTGTACATATTTTGTTTGTAACTGAGTGTTTGTATCTTTTGAGTAGCTTTTTCATCATGCCGTCAAGAAAAGCAAAAGTTTATCTTGAAGCAAAGTTAAAGATAAAGCAACAAAAGAATAAAAAAATTCAGTTCATGATTGCTGCATTTTGTTTACTATTCGTTTATGTACTCAATTAGAATCGTTGAACCATTAATTTCTGGAAACATGTTTTGATTGCGGACGGGAAGGACATGCCCATAAGGGCTCATAATTGTGTCCAGAATATAATGGTAACAGATTGCTGAAAAGGTAATAATTCCTGTTCATTTTCACTGATATTCTGTTCATACACTTTTCTAGCCAAGAAGAGAAAGTCCGGAAAAGACAACTACGAAACAAAGCAAGCTAAAGATAAAGGCAAAAAGAGAAGGCTAGAAGCAAAAAAAGCATCGCCATCGAATACTGTCATATGCAAGCACTGTGGTCTAAGTGGTCACTCAACTAATCGCTACTAAAGCGGAGCTCCTTCGAACAAAAGAATAAGTATGAGCTTTACGCTGGGAAACTGCCCCTTGTAACCTACGTGGACGGTGTTTTTGATGCTGAGTGCTGTATCTTACGGAAAGAGCATGAAGGATTCCAGCAAAAAGTGGTTGAGCTGTGCAGATTTAAACGGGACGTCACAAACAGAGCGCAGCTTTTCATGAATTACTACATTATTAAGGACCATAATTTAACTGTTCAGGAATACATTTATGAACAAAACTTTTGGTACTGCATCCATAAGCTAGTCTTGGGCCAAAAAATTACCAACAAAGCCTACATTAACCACACTGTGGCTCTAACGTTCGATGACGTTGCTACTGACGAACCATCAATTTTATCCCCCTTCAAGGATCAAAAATCAAAGGTTATAGTGATGCTATGGCGGCTGCATGCGAGAGTATAGCAACCACTTACATGAACCACATAGTGGAAAACTTCACTAAACGTATCAGATATTACTTGTATTGAGCATTGAAGCCTACTTTCCAGGTAAAATGTTTGACTTTATACTTTCATAGAGAAGATTTTAATTGCCCAATTCATTGTCAAATAATAGGAAACGAAGAACGGACTCATTGACTCATATTGCCTTCCTAAAATTTTGAATGATATGGATACTTGTAAATGGTTAGAGGAGGTTGATATAACAAAACAACCCGAAGTCGATGCAACAGGCCAATCATTGATGGAAAAGATGCCATCAACTCCAACAATCGAAAATATCACAGCAGCACCATCAACATTTCTACCACCTTTGGCGTTCATGCTGCAGTTGATCGAAACGAAAGCCCTTACCGCTGGTCCGAATGACAAAAAACCCAAATTATTCTCATTAACTCCCACTGTGTCATTCAAATGGAAGCATGTCAGCATCAATGAAAAGGCCCTATGCTGTTTGTCTAGACAGTCCATTGGCAACGGGTCCTATGCTAATAATCTCGAAATCTTCTTTATGTTTTTAATTTTGCAAAGTTCGGATATGAAACCTAAGAAGAAATCTACACTTTGCTTTCTGAACCTAATAACATTAACAAACATTTGTTGCTCAAATAGCCTACAAGACCTTATAGAAGCTCCAGCCAACTCTAATGACATACTCAATTGTGTAATCCACACAGATGGCTTTGCTGTCACTTTCCTATTTGTCAGGGCCAAGAAAAAAAACAGTGACATACCTTTGCTTACACTTGAAGAGTTCACTCGCGATGAAATTGAACGGTACTTCGTACCATTTACTGTGGATGCTGGTCGCAGTCAAATATTCACTGCTGCTGTAGGCTACGACAGCGTTCATCATCAAGTTCGTTCATATAGCAAAGAGGAACGAGCCAACATTGCTGGTTACATCAGGCGCGCAAAGATAGTCGACAACAAGAAAAATATAACCGGCTTAAATGACATCGAATCGGAGATGCCAACCAGCAAAACGGTTCACTCGGATGGGCAATATTTACTCTACCTCTCATACGTTTTGCAACATCTCCAGGCTCTTCATGACTTCTATGGCTTTATAATTTTAATAATTACCAAGGCCGCCTAAGAGCCAATGAGGAGATAACCAATATGCTAATTGATTGAGGATAGAAATATAACATAAGGAAGCAGAAAAAGACCAACAAGAACAAACGTAGAAAAAGAAAGCGTCCAAAAGGACAAAAAACAGTAAGAAGCAAGGTAAGGGCAGATAAAGTTGCGAAAGCGCGACCGCGGAAAGAGTCACAGGGGGTGTCACAGAAGAAGGCAAATAAACCGCAAAGCGCAAGCCAAAGGTGAGTCATAGACACCTGTACCTCGGCTATGCATTTATGCCATTCACTCCCTCTGATTGTTTTCGGTGACGGTATGCGTAACAGAGATTCTGTCCGATATAAAGGGCATTCATCCGGGGTCACGGGAAAGTTATATCGTACTTTGCTGAGAAGACAGCGCTGCTTCCCTGCTGCGGTGGTGGACATCAACGAGTTCAAAACCTCAACGGTGCGTCCCAAATTGCCAAATGAAGTGCCCTTCTCTAGAAGTAACGTCATTTTCGTAGGTTTGTAACAATTGTAATGGTGTCGAAATGGAAGAGATACGAATTGCGGACGGCTCCAGCGTCTATGGTACCAAGGCCTGCAAAACCTGTAGTATAATATGGCAAAGAGACGTCAATGCGGCTAAAAATATGCTTACTATAGCAAATTCCGTATGGGAACACAATGAAATTTTCTCTCGCCATCGCCATAACGAAAATGTTGCTGCAGGTTTTAAACCGACGGCTTAAGGGTTTCTACGCGTTCAGGTAAGTTTATATTGTGAAATTTCTCACTGTACATTTCTGAGGCTTTATTAACTGTTGCTTGACATTACTACATACTCAAACAGGGTAGGTATTCTGTGCTTTGGCACAGTATATTTACCTTGTTTGAGTAATAATAGTTTGCACATTTGGCATTGATTTTTTTTTTGTAGATTATTTTATTTAAAAAATAATAAATTAGTCACACATCGCTGAGGGGTGGGTCATGGAGAGTAAAAGAAGATTTCTATGACAAGTAAATTAGTCGAAAGCAGCCGCTTCCCGCAAGAGCTGCGAGGAAGACAGGCTCAAAGAAATTATGTTGTGTGCTTTACTAGAGACGGATGAGGGATGAAAAGGAATATCATGGAATATCATTCGAAAGAATGACGTCCAGATAGCCCAATGGATACTGAAGCAGACGGTGAAAAATCGAGATTGCTCGGATGAAGGTAGTGATGGTGGCGGGTGTAATCTTAGGGCGGCAGAGATGCTTTTAGGATCAAAGCCGAAGGATGGGAAATATACCGCGAGGCCTTCTTGCCATATCTGCCAACGTGAAGGGCAACTGGTTGTGAAATGTTCGAACATATCAATATCATGATTACAAAGTCTGCAGGTAGCAGATGAAACTATCCCTGCGGCTTGTAAGACTGATAAGCATGGTAACACATTTGGCATTGAGCATTTTGACAGAAAAGGTATGATCCCAAAACAACACTTTTCATCCAAAATAGTTTTTTAAATTAGTCTGAATTTTTATTGTAATACAGTCTCAATTTTAAAGCCATTTCGTGCGAAAGTCAAGCGAAAAAATAGTACGGATTAATCGTTAAGCTCTCTTCCGTGTATTTTGTTTTTCAACTAAATCCACCAATCAAATCGCGACATACCCCTCCTAACCCGTAACCACTTTTGCCAACACCATCTCAACCCATTTGACAATGAGTGTTGCATCCTCATCTTCTGAGGCTACCTGGGCAACTGTAACTGCTCGGAAAAGCGCCAGCCGTATCCCGGCGCCATTAAAAAAGGTTCATGATGGCCAACGTGAACGTTTCGTTGCTAAGCTGCTTTACGAGGCACCTGACGTGGCTGCTTATTTGCGTTCACAGCAAATCACGTCGATCGTCCACTCAACTCTTACGAGTGGGTCGGTTATCTTCAAGTTTCCTTCTAAAATTTTTGATCATTATACCGACGCGTATAGATTGATCACTGATCAGCTTGGCCCTGTCCTTGGGGGATTTAATCCTATCTCTTTACGTAGTACACGTCCCCTTTCCGATTTAATTATTGCAACAAAGTTCAAGTCCGATGATGCCAACACCAAAGCCATTTCGCATGGCGTAACTGTTGAGCATGTCACCTACAAAGCCAGCCGCTTCGTAGATAAGGTTGATACCACTTTCACGCGTGTCAACCTCACCCTCTTTCAATTTTAGGATGAAGCAACCTTGATAAGTAAGCTTAAGAAATCTATGGCCATTTATGGCAAGGTGTGCCAGATCAAGATGCTTACCAATCGAGGTTTCTTTGAGAGCGAACTTTCCATCTTGCTTGACACCAGCGGTAGAGATGACGATGACCCTTCCCCCGTACAACCATTGGACCTTAAACTGTTCTTGTCTGAATGGGATACGTTAGCCCCTGCCTCCTGTCTGCTACTACTGTCGCCAAGCCGGGCACGTTCGTAAAGACTGTCCTGCTTTGCAAAATTTGACCTGCTATAAATGTCATCGCAAGGGTCATATTCGCCGAAATTGCCGCATGGCAGACGTCCCCGTTCCTGTTTTAAACGTTAATGAGCAAAGTGATACTGACGCCATTGCCGAATATGAAGTCCTGAGTGAACTCACCCATAAAGAACGCCCCACCGATAGCCCTACACATTCCTCTACCATCAATGATGAGTCTGGCCTTATCATCCCGAAAAAGGCAAAACGATATGCTACCCGATCAACGACCGCTAAGGCTTCTGTAGATCATACTTTGTCTCCATTCAATACACCCACTGGTACTGCCGGCTCAAAATATGCCAGTATCACTGTTGCTGCCAGTATGGCTCTGGACGAGCCTGCAACACCTGCGCCTTCCGATGCCAACACTAGTTCGGCAACTACACCCCTTCATAGTCGTTTAACTCCTGCTCACACCGATGATATGGATCTGATAATAGATGCGGATACCACTCCTCCCAATATAGTCATGACCGCCCAGGAGGGCAATGAATAATCGACCAATACGCGTCGCATCCTTAAATGCTCGCAGCATTTTCAAGGATGCTAACAAATATACCCAGAAACAATATATATCCCATTTACGTTCCCCTGCTTTGTCTGTTGACATTTTATGTCTCCAAGAAGTATCCGCATATCATTCACAAGACCACCTCACAATCGATCAAATCAAATATTTCCATTCCTTCCTCTTTCCCCAGTGTGCAATCCTACTCTCTAAGTATTGTGCCATTATCTGTTTAAACCCGACGTTATTGTTAACAGATGAAATTGTCACTTTCGATGAACGCTGTTTACAAGCGACCATCATCGATACAGTTACCCGTAATTTTATATGCTCTATAACTAATATTTACGTTCCAGCAACTACCCATGATAGAATGCCTTTCCTCGCCTCCTTGATGTCACAACCGTTTTTTACAAAGGAGGCTCCAGATGTCAGCTTTATTGTTGGCGATTTTAATATGTCGCTAGCTTCTCTATCAACCACTTCAACCAATCCTAGTTTTCATGAATGGTATCGTCACCTCACTCATTATTATGATAACTGCTTCTCTGCAAGCATTCCTACTTTCCAGCGTGGTGTCACTCGCAGTACCATCGATTATTTCTTCTGTCACCGAAGTATTACCCTACGAGTCCTTAACAGAACTCAACGGTACCTACCTAGCGCTTGGACAGACCATGTCCTCATGATGGCTGACCTGTCACCCGATCGTTTGGACGTAGGACCCGGGGTATGGCGCTTCAACCCTTTGCTGCTGTCTAACGATATATTTGTGGATTTATTAAAGACTGCCCTCATTGAGTTCTTTGAAGTCCGTAATAATATCACCTCCAACCCACAAAGTACCTGGGAGGCTCTAAAACAAATATTAAAACACATTGCAGACCTATTCTCCCATGGATCTACTGCTAAAAGGCAGACAACCATTGCCGAACTTCAACACCAACGGGAAGCCCTGCTTTCCTTAAATAAGCCAGCATTCAATATAACCAACAGACAAGTGTCGCTTATTGAACAGAAACTAGACAAATTGCAGGAAGAATCCGCGCAGCAACATCTTTTACGGTCAGCCACTCGATGGCATGAGAAAGGAGAGCGCAATAATAGATACTTTTACAGGGTTATCAAAGAAAGACAAGCACAACGAACGATTCACTCTTTAAAAAGTGGTCAAGATGGCCCTGTCTTAACTAGTACTAATGCTATCCTTGAGGAAGCTCATATGTTCTATAGCAACCTTTATCGCCCTGTCGGCAGTTCAAACGTTACTCGATAATGTTCCGCAGGCGATTGGTCTTACAAACGCTCAACAGAATGATCTTACAGCACCGCCCACGTCAGAAGAACTTATTTCTATAGTTAACCACTTGCCCTCACAAAAAAGTCCTCGGTTAGATGGCATACCGTATGAGGTTTACCGCCATCTGCTTTCCTGGAACATTCCGAGCTTTAAGCAACTCTTCCTTCAAGTGTATGCTGACGCCTTTGAAAATATTTTCCCAGCCACCTGGAAACAAACTCGGATGGTCTTACTGTACAAAAAGGGAGATCCTGAACTCTTACAGAACTGGCGGCCTCTATCGATGATCAACACTGATGCGAAGATTTTCACAAAACTATTAGCTAATAGGTTCAATGTCGTTTTACCACAGCTGATTAATCGCTATCAGACTGGCTTTTTACCGCACCGACTAATCTCGGATAATGGGTGGGTTAACCAAATACTAATGTCACATTATAGCCATTGTGGTATGTCTTACCCTGCTGTTGCTGTCCTCCTTGATCAAGAAAAAGCATATGACCGAGTACATCCTACCTACCTTCAGATGGTTATGAAGCATTTCGGCTTTCCTGCTTCCCTCGTATCTTGTTTATCTAGCCTATTTTTTGACACAGAAATATCCCTTCACATCGATGGATGGTTAAGTGCTCCCGTTCGCCAACAACGTGGCCTTCGGCAGGGAGACCCCTTATCACCACTGTTGTTCAATTTAGCTTTCGAACCCTTACTACGTACCATTTTGTCGAGCTCTGACATCAAAGGCGTTTCACTGCTCTCAACCTCCGCCTCCTCTAGTCGATATGGACAACTTCTAGCTCGCAGTCTGAGTGTCCGTTTTGAACCACAGCCTTTGTTTGACTGGCAAGACACCCCTCGTTTCAAATTATTGAGCTATGCGGATGATTTAGAGGTTTTCTTGACCACACCTACGGAATGGCGTGTCTTGAAAGACCTCCTTACAGTTTATGGTAACGCTAGTAATGCCCGTGTCAATTTGACAAAAACAGAAATTGTTTCCCTCTCTGGTCATCCGCATACGGCATGGCTCCATATTGCTAATCAGGAATCTGTAACCTTTCATACAGCTGAAAGTCCATCTGCTGCCAAATATCTTGGCTATCCTCTTTTCTCAACCAATGCTCAACTAAAACACTATCTAGCTTCCCTTGAACTGAAAATAGTCCGTCACTGTAACCTCCTGAAACAACGGGGATTGTCTGTCCGAGGTGCCTCACTAGTTGCTAATTCCTTGATACTTAGTAAGTTATGGCATCTCCTGCGTGTTGTAGTTGTTTCGGTGGACTGGCTTGATAAGCTTCGTAGCATTGTCCGGTCTTTTGTGGTTCCTTTCTGGCCTGCTCCATCGTGGGAGCGCTTGTGCTCACCTAAACGTTTTGGTGGTTTAGGCTTAGTGGATCTGCACCGACAACAATTAGCTCTTCATCTTGTGTATGTTCAGCGTCTTCTACAGCCCCCTTCATCAACCGATTTTGTCTCCCCATTACTGGCACATTGTATCCAAGTGTACACCGGTCAGTTGTCCTTACTACCATGGATTTTATCGACTGCCACTTATCGTTCATCATTTCGCTTCCTTCCGAATATGCTCCACCTATGTTCTCTGCTGATGAAACTTCCTTCATCATCTCTTTCCTCCTCATGGCATGGCCGCTGAATTGCTGATTTGCCCCTTCGTAGTGCCTTACAGCGTTCCCCTTCGTTTGTAGGCCCCTTACCCGTGGATCTCAATAGCCTCCCACGGCATTTAATCGTCTCTACTGTTCTCCTTTGGTCTTCGATAACTAACTGCTTCTACACGCTAGGGTATACGTATTTTCAGGACTATCCGAAACTGAAAAGGATACCTAGTTTGCTTTCCCAAGGTGTAATACAATGGCTTCCTTTTATTCAAAACCGATTGATTGATGTCCGGGCCCCTCCTACGGCTGCTGCTCCTACGCCCACTTCACGATGGCCTAATGTATCTTACAGCACCTTATGGTTGCCTGATATGTCCCAGTGGCGTGTACCTTCTGGTTCTCAGAACAATACCACCATTTTAAAGCTTTCGCTTGGTATGCTACGGCTATACTGGCATCCTGATTATTCCGTTTTTAGTGACCCTCCTCGGATTCCTCAAGTGTTTCCTTTATGGTATCGGCCTCCGGCTCAATGGAAACGGTTCTGGTCACTCTCAATCCCTCATGCAGTGCTAACTCCATGGTGGCGTTTATGGCATAATTGCATTGGGTACAGAGCTTGGCTGTTTTCCATCAATCCTGTCATAGCTGACTCCCCTCTTTGCCACCATTGCAGAGACTCCCCTGAGGATGGTTTTCATTTTTTCGTTGGTTGTCCACCTAAATGGCAATTTTGGATCACGGCACTGGAGGAAAATAGAATTATCTCTTTTCCTGCCACACCTACTGGCATTTGGCATATATTGTTAACACTTTGTTCCCGTTAGGTTAGATAATTCTCCTCTGCCTGACCACACAATCGTTCAGGTTAGTTTGATACTTTTAAGTATCTGGAAATATCATTGGCGCTGCCATTTTGATTGCATCTCTTGGTCCCTAGCAGGAGTTCGTACAGTCTACCAAGACGAGGTTCGATTCAGAACACTCAATACGAGCTCGTAGTATATTTAATGGTTTCTTTGTCGTAGTTTTTATGTATGCCTTTTCTTCACTTCTTTTATTGCCACTTATCAAAATATAATTTATTGTCCGTATAGTCGCTTTTAATAAAGTACGTGAATTAAATACAAAAAAAAAAATAGTACGGATTCTCATCTTTAAAAATTCGATGACGTCGAGACTCTGCCTAACGCCTTTTTTTCTTGCCTCTTTGCATACTGGTACAAATTTCTTCTTGCACTTATACAAAAAGCAATGTAGGAATCTCTCAAGCAAACCACTGGTTCTTGAGAGTAGAAGACCTTCGGCTTCGTCCTTAGTGAAAATCAGTTGGCTCATAGATCGTTACTATCTGCCTTAAGACTGCATGAGTAGCGTAAATACTGTGGGGGGCAGTTTTTTACCAATCGAAGTACTGCAAGGTATGGTACTATTTGTAACAAACTTATTTCCGATTATACTAATTTCTTCCTTATGACCAACCTTGTTTTAGAAGAATCATTTTATTCGTGTCTCCCCCATAGTATTGTAGGAATCTCTCAAGCAAACCACTGGTTCTTGAGAGTAGAAGACCTTCGGCTTCGTCCTTAGTGAAAATCAGTTGGCTCATAGATCGTTACTATCTGCCTTAAGACTGCATGAGTAGCGTAAATACTGTGGGGGGCAGTTTTTTACCAATCGAAGTACTGCAAGGTATGGTACTATTTGTAACAAACTTATTTCCGATTATACTAATTTCTTCCTTATGACCAACCTTGTTTTAAAAGAATCATTTTATTCGTGTCTCCCCCATAGTATTGTAGGAATCTCTCAAGCAAACCACTGGTTCTTGAGAGTAGAAGACCTTCGGCTTCGTCCTTAGTGAAAATCAGTTGGCTCATAGATCGTTACTATCTGCCTTAAGACTGCATGAGTAGCGTAAATACTGTGGGGGGCAGTTTTTTACCAATCGAAGTACTGCAAGGTATGGTACTATTTGTAACAAACTTATTTCCGATTATACTAATTTCTTCCTTATGACCAACCTTGTTTTAGAAGAATCATTTTATTCGTGTCTCCCCCATAGTATTGTAGGAATCTCTCAAGCAAACCACTGGTTCTTGAGAGTAGAAGACCTTCGGCTTCGTCCTTAGTGAAAATCAGTTGGCTCATAGATCGTTACTATCTGCCTTAAGACTGCATGAGTAGCGTAAATACTGTGGGGGGCAGTTTTTTACCAATCGAAGTACTGCAAGGTATGGTACTATTTGTAACAAACTTATTTCCGATTATACTAATTTCTTCCTTATGACCAACCTTGTTTTAGAAGAATCATTTTATTCGTGTCTCCCCCATAGTATTGTAGGAATCTCTCAAGCAAACCACTGGTTCTTGAGAGTAGAAGACCTTCGGCTTCGTCCTTAGTGAAAATCAGTTGGCTCATAGATCGTTACTATCTGCCTTAAGACTGCATGAGTAGCGTAAATACTGTGGCGGGGCAGTTTTTTACCAACTGAATTGTTGCAAATTTACTCTGCTCACACATAATCATGTGATGTGTGGTAACTATTGCATCTGTACGTGTTTTGGCATTGGAAATAAAGGTAATATATCATGATATCGGTCAATCGCTGTATGGTTGTTTGAATAAAACGATATCTGGAAGAAGTTTTCAATATTTAATCCCACAAAAAAATAGAAGTATCGTTTAGAGATTGATTGAAATTAATAATTTTTTGTACCAAAGGAAAAATGGTGGAAGACAAGCAAAGATCTGCACAGCTGTTCTCACTTTTTGATGTGCTAATCCAGGTGGTTAGTCTATGTGAGCAAGGACATGCTAGGAAATTTATTATAATTCATTATGATAATGTGATGGATAGGTATCTATTAATGTCAAAATTATATATTAATGAACTCTCAAGCAACTTTTAGTGAAGACAAAAAATATATCATTTTTAAGTCAACTTTCGAGGACAAAATTTCTAGACATCAAGGGGCAATCATTTTTGGCTTAGTGCTATTATATTCGCACCACCTTTACTAGTACAATTATTCCAAGACTGACTACCTTCTTCTTCCTCTTCCTGTGATAGAACGTAATTCTTCCTCAACCTCAAGTTAAAAGTGTTTTATCGATACAACATAATTATGAATCTGCTTCAAGCAGTTTAAATAAGTTTTGATATCTTGTGTCCACTGGGTTTTGAAAAGTTTAAACAAATTTACGATGTGTTAGCAATAAAGGATTGCTGATTTCTACAAAAAAATAAAATAAATAAAATAAAGGATTGCAGAATCAGGAAGTTAGTAAGAATGATTCTCTATGAATTACATGACTTCAGTAAGTGATTACTCTGAATACCAATCGTAGTGTTCATTCTAATTGCTTTCAAACTATTAGTCACAATCAAGAGATCGACAAAATATTATGGAAACTGTGCCAGCACAATGTTGTGAATTATTGTGTTAACAATTGATGCTTCACTAAGCTTTTAAAACGTCCATTTATTATATTGGGGAGATTTTGCGTAGGAATCTCACCATTTATTTGCGAGCCTATCTGTAATGCTTATTTAGCAGCTAATAATACTTGATGATAACAGTATAATATACTCATATGCAACGCTTTATGTCACTTGTGGTTGAAACAACTAAAACACTTTTTCTTTTGCTATTTTTACCTATTTCATTCATTTAGTATGATACTGTATTTAGTGACGTGAGCAACATTATCAACAGCCAGCAAATCAAATCCAAAATCGGTTTAAAATATTTTTTTGGCTTCCTCCTGCCTATGTATCTAATCAGCGGGAAAAAGCAGCTCGAATTTTTTTTTTCTTACTCTTGCGTACTTTGCGACTGCGTGTTGGCTTCTTTTCTTTTCTGGATATTTGGCCATTGCTCGATCTTTTTTTTTTTTTTTTTTTTTTTAACATACTTTTAACGCGATTTCACCTTTTATTGCATCAGCTAACCATATAAAGAATGGATGATTCACTTTATGACGAATTTGGTAATTATCTCGGTCCAGATCTTGAGGATGAAGAGGACTTAGAAGAAGAAATTGAGGAGGAAGAAGAAAGGGAGGAAGAACACCTTTCAGATGCAATGGAAGAAGACCAAGCAGAAGTAGAAGAAGAAGAAGAAGAAGCCTCTATGCAAGTTGACAGTAAGTCTCAACACAAACGTTTATGAAGCTTCCAATTGTTGCCGATCTACTATTTACTAACCTTTTTGGTATTTTTCACAAAAAACAACGCGGTGTGCCCTTCTTCATTTTGCAGCTATTCCCGCTAATCAAATAGTACTACACGAAGACAAAAAATATTACCCTTCAGCTGATGAAGTATATGGTGAAGAGGTAGAAACTTTAGTTCAAGAAGAAGATACACAGCCTCTGTCCGAACCGATTATTGCACCTATCAAAGTGAGAAAGTTCAATGTCACTGAAACAGATCTACCCACAACTCATTACAGCAAAGAGTAAAGTTATACAATGAATTGAATATATATTTTATGAGCCAATGATTACATATACTCAAAGACATCATTTCCCCTTATTTGAGTAGATTCATGGCAGATTTAATGAATCACCCGAACCTTGTTAGAAATATTGCCATTGTAGGCCATTTACACCATGGCAAGACGTCCTTTGTCGATATGCTTATTTCAGAAACACATGATATCCCTATTAACGTGGATCAACCTGAGCGTTATACTGATACACATATATTGGAGCGGGAAAGAGGGCTCTCATTGAAGAGTATGCCAGTCAGTTTAGTCATGCAAGATATCAGAGAAAAGTCTTATTTGCTCAATATTCTGGATACACCAGGTACAAATGAAATAGCTGTAACTCAGGAGGAAAAGAGAAATGCCTAACTTATGCTGATTCTGTTATTTATATTGTAGGACATACAAACTTTATTGATGAAGTTGTTGCAGCAACACGTTTAGCTGATGGTGTTGTTATTATTGTCGATGTGGTAGAAGGTGTTATGGTCAACACCGAACAAATTATTAAACATTGTGTCCGTGAAGGGCTTGCAATGACTTTGGTCGTGAATAAAGTAGATCGTTTAATCCTGGAATTGAAGATACCACCAGCCGATGCCTATTTTAAGTTACGCCATACCATTGAAGAAGTGAACACAATCATCCGGTAGATATTAAAAAGGAATATTTGTAAGGAATTGATATATAAGGCGTTCTAACTCACCTTTTCTTGTATCTAGTTCTGTTCCTGGCGGAGAAAATGTTCGACTTTCACCTGAATTAGGCAATGTATGCTTCGCTTCTAGCCAAACGGCTTGGGTTTTCTCACTTAAATCATTTGCTAAACTCTATGCTGATTCCTATGAAGCTGATATTGATGTCAATGATTTTGCCAAACGTCTTTGGGGCGACGTCTATTTTAATCCGGAACGTGGATCTTTCCACCGTAAATCGCAGGATGGCTCACTCAAACGCACATTTGTTCACTTTATTCTTGAACCGCTCTATAAGATTTATGCTCAAGTGATTGGCGAGGATAAAGAAACATTGAAAAGCACACTCAGAACGTTGAGCATTCAGTTGAAAGCGAAGGATTACGATTTAAATGTGAAGCCATTGCTACATTTGGTGTTATCACAATTCTTTGGCCTATCAAATGCTTTCACGGACATGGTAGCCAATCATATTCCTTCACCTAAAGAAAATGCAGCCAACAAAGTAGAGAGATTATACACGGGCCCAATAGACACAGATACAGCGAAAGCGATGATACAGTGTAATGCGGACGGTCCACTTATGATTCATGTCACCAAACTGTACAACAATGAATTTAGTACTGAATTTTATGCATTTGGTAGAGTCTTCAGCGGTAGTATAAAAGCTGGACAGATTGTACGTGTTTTGGGTGAAGGATACTCGATTGATGATGAGGAGGATATGACAATGCAGAAGGTGGAAAATACATGGATATATGAATCTCGGTATCGCGTTGAAGTTGAGGGCGTTCCCGCTGGTGGTTGGGTCCTCATGAGTGGTGTCGATAGTTCCATCATCAAAACGGCTACCATTGTGGAACAAAAATCGAAAGAAGATGCTTATATCTTCAAGCCTTTACGTTTTCCTACTGCTGCTACACTTAAAGTTGCCATTGAACCTGTCAATCCATCTGAACTTCCCAAGATGTTGGATGGTCTACGTAAAATCAATAAGAGCTATTCTATCGTCACTACCAAAGTGGAAGAATCTGGTGAGCATATTGTTTTAGGTACTGGTGAACTGTATTTGGATTGTGTTTTGCATGATCTTCGTCGCATGTATGCCGAAATAGAACTGAAAGTTTCGGACCCAGTCGTGCGATTTTGCGAAACTGTTGTGGAGACGTCAGCATTGAAGTGTTTTGCCGAAACACCCAACAAGAAGAATAAACTCACCTTTATTGCCGAACCATTAGAAAAAGAAATTGCACAAGAGATAGAAAATGGAGATATCAGCATGAAATGGCCCAAGGGAAAATTAGGCAAACATTTAGAAACAAAGCACGGATGGGATGTTCTGGCATCCCGCTCTGTGTGGGCATTTGGACCTGACAATATGGGACCTAATTTACTCATGGATGATACACTACCTTCGGAAGTGGATAAAAAACTATTGTATTCTGTTAAAGATTCAATTCGACAAGGTTTCCAATGGGGCACAAGAGAAGGCCCGCTTTGTGACGAACGTAAGGGCACAGTTAAAATGCGTTTTGTATACTATTGATTACAGCGATGACTGATATAATGCTGTAACTACTCTTTTATAGCTATTCGTAATGTCAAGTTCAAAATTTTAGATGCTTCTCTGGCGAATGAACCCATATATAGAGGCGGTGGCCAAATTATTCCCACTGCTCGTCGTGTTTGCTATTCATCTTTCTTGACTGTAAGTGAAGGACATTTAAAGAACGAGTAGAATTATCGTTCTAACTGCACGGTATATTGTTGCATTATTTCTGTAGGCTACACCTCGTTTAATGGAACCTGTATACTACGTAGAAATTCAAGCACCAGCTGATTGTGTCTCTGCAGTTTATGCCGTCTTGCAACGACGAAGGTAAAAGACTCGTAGCATAGATATTCCGCTTAATTGTTTATTTACTTTTTTTTCTCGCATAATAGAGGTCATGTGACTCAAGATATTCCTAAGGCTGGCTCACCACTATATACAGTCAAGGCATACATCCCTGTGATTGACTCTTGCGGTTTTGAAACTGATCTCAGAACACATACAGAAGGACAAGCATTTTGTCAACAAATCTTCGATCATTGGCAAATTGTGCCAGGTGATCCTTTGGATACAAATCTTATTCTTCGACCTTTAGAAACCAGCACAGGCAATTACTTAGCTAGAGACTTTATGGTGAAAACAAGAAGAAGAAAGGGCCTTTCGGAGGATGTTAGTATAAATAAGTATTTCGATGACCCCATGTTATTAGCATTAGCTCAAACAGATGTTTTGGGTGGCATTTATGAGTAGAAAGGAAACCACGAGTCTTGTATTAAAATTAAAATTCAACAGTTACATATTATCTTTGTATTACTTTGATCTAATCGCTTCTGTTATTCACATTTCTTACGATTTTTCAATAAATGAAAAAGAAAACCCCAATATATACAGCTGATCTTCTATTTGTAGATTCTGACGATATAAGTTTAATTTCTAGAAATGTAGATGTCTGGTTATGATTTTAAACGGTATATTTTGTGCCGACATGCGGTAAGAGAGTGTCAACAAGTATATGTCTTAAAAAGGGCTTAATGAAATTATAAAACGTTCTGACCCAATGACGTGAGATGAACTATTAAAGAATAGATATAGTGAAGTAAAATATGTAGGGGAGCACATAGAAATGATAAGGTAAGGGGTCAGGAATAGGGTTGTTGATTAGCTTGTATAGACAGACAAAGGGCATATACACAGAAGTTTCAGTAAGAAGTATTTTGTGACGAAAAATGTATATCGTAAAGGTCATCGTTGATGGATTGTTTAAGATTAACTCAAGTTGAAAACGCGTTGTTTTGGTGATTGCTTATGTTTACAAATGTTTGATTATTGGTAGCTGTAATTGTTCCCATATCACTTTGTCTTTGTAGAATGCTGTTAACAGGTGCGAGTTTGTAAAAGAAAGGTAAGTTACACGTATACTCCAAAATTACCATATAATACATGTTGAACTACCTTCTCAATTGATTGTTTTCTTGAAGTAAACGTTCTAATTCAGCCATTATCGTAATTTGAGTATATTTCAAGTGTTGTATATGTTGAACAGCTACACAAGATTAGAGACAAAAAGGGCGTGGGGCGAAAAAGTGTAAATAAAGAGCATAGCTAATCTGCAATGTGCTTGAGAATGCTTACTTCTATGCAGCAATGCCACTTTACTCATTTTCTTATTCAAGCAACTCGGTAGCTCATTTCTTAAGTCGTCAAATCCATCTTTAATTTGTGCGCGACGTTTCTGTTCTGATTGAATATGTATTTGTCTTTTCCACTCACTGTTGTAACTGTCTTTTGCTGTCTGATTGTAAATAGTAGAAGAGGGAAGTATTAAGCCTTTCTTCCTCGTTAACTTTACAGGCTGATTTAATGTTGAAGTATGGCAATGAGAGTTATTATTACTGTTGAACGCGTTTAATTGCTGCTTTTGTGCTGAAAATGAAAGATCGTGCATGTGATAGCCATTAAAAGAGAAGGATGAACGTTGTATTTGTTGTTGAGACGCGGATGAATAAGTGGCTTGAGTGGTAGCATTATTAGATTGTGATCGAGCAGTGGTAGAGATTAAAAATTTTGTGGGTGAAAGGGAAGGAGAAGGATAATAAGGTGGCCTACTATTGTCGCTAAAATGATGATTATTTGCGGTACTAGGCTGTTGTGTCTGTAAATGTTCAGGTTGTTCAAGTATTGTACTGAACTCTGAAAGAAAAAGGTGATCTATTGGAGAAGTATCTATTGAGGCTGAAATGAAGAGCTTTTTGATTATTACAGCATATAACCGAAGATACCTAAGCATTCATACATACCTTGTTGGTTTTGTTTTTTTCGGGAAGCAAATGCATTAGTCTCATTATCCGTAATTTCATAATATGACATAAAATCAAACGGTATGAGTCTGGATAAAAGCTCAGGACCACTAGCTCCGTTATTGTCAAACTGAAAAGTAGGTGGTTGATGATTATGAATGGGATTAAAATGTTCTTTGGACATGAGTCTCACGAGTTTTAATATATATTGTGTGTTAAGTAAAACGACTGCAAGAAATGAAGGAATAGTTCTAGAATGAAGATACCTAATATGAACGAGATGGTAAAGAAGAAAATTGGAGAAGTATAAAGAAAAAAAAGAAAAAAAAGAAACCAACCAAAACCAAAACAAGTAGCACTATTAGGTATAAGAATAAACTACAAATGTGTTCCTGCTGCTTGCTGTTGTAATGAGTGACGTTAAAAATCACAGCCGCTATAAAATACTCTTTCAATCCAACTGATTGTTTTATATTGCATTTGTTTATGATAGATTTATGCAGAAAAATCATTTAAGCGACACAAAACATTATGCGTGTCTTTGAACGTTACAGTATAAGTAAACAGTTCCTAAGCTAAATATCTTAACGGGTCGTTTATTCACTTCAAATAAACTTGGTATTTTAAAGAGCGTACAGTTACAAATGCTAGGGTTTAATATTACAACATACAAATAGAAACACAAAATGAAATGATTGTTTTGGCTAAGGATTTAAACTCTGGCCTTTTTTCTAGCTTCTCTTCGTTTGAGTCTCTCAAGACGTTTCGCTGACATTTTCGCTGCCAAAGCTTCTTGTCTCTCTTTCTCTTCTCTCATCTTCTTTCGCTCTAAACTGATAGCACGTTTTGCCTATAGAATTGAGTCGAATAGAGGATTAACTCAGTTATGAATACCAATGTTTCAGATACAGTACAATTCTATACATTGACTCAATAACATACATCTTTTTCAGCTTTCTTTTCGGCCTTCAGTTCTCTCTCCAAGCTTTTCGTCGCTTCTTTCTTTGCACGTTCTTTTGATCGTTGATCCCAAGTCTTTTTCAATTTTTTTGAGATTTGATTACGAACTGTAGCCGTCTTTTGAACCTTCCAATTTTTGCCTGTCATATAGTACAGAAATGTTAGCATGTACAAGTAAATCTATCATACCGGCAATCCAGGACAACAGATCGACAATGAAAAGTAGATCGATTTCCAGAAAAACTCGTCACTAAAACAGGCAAAGATTGTATACTAATTACCTGATACTCTTTTATTAATGGTATCTACTACACCACCAACGTCTGCTTTAGATGCGTTCTTTGTAACTACTGTGCTCATCTGTATAAAGGATCTGTCAAAAGAAAAGGCAAGAATTTTGCGGATCAAACTTTTTTTTTGTCTTGTTTTTCATGCTTCTCAAAATTTGTGACTCGTCTCGGAAAGCTTGATTTCTTGAACCTTTGTGTTAATCTTTCTCTTTTTTCTCTCTTTGTCACTTATCAACATATACTAACGCGGTCCCTACTGTTTACTTCTCATACCAATCCCACGCATCTGACGCTTGTTATTCTTTAATTTTGTATTATTGCTATCTGTTTTCTATTTATGTGACTGGAGTGCGTTTAAGTTTGGCAATCACTTAACGAATAACAAGTAAATGAATACGAGATCAACGCGTCGGTACAACCTGCCTAAAGCAGTTTCAATTACAACTACACATTTGATCGATGAGTATAGTAGTACCAATTTGAATGGCTCTAAGCTTCCTGTTGATTCATCCTCTGCCGTCATTCCTGGGACCCACGATCTGTTAGAAATTAAAACAGATCTGGAGGCCATTCTGCCCACTGTAGAGAATCGAATTGATCAGATGGAAAGCGACCTTACTTCTATCGAGCAGTCTCAAGTAGAAGAAACGAGTGAGATTGAAGAAGGTATAAGCTAGTACCACATACTTTAACTATGCTTAAATTATCAACTTAGCTAGTATAATGTTTACCCTCAATAGCGTCACCGGATATGACTCATTCCGCAGAAAGTAACAGTATTTCAAAAGACGAACCAGGTATAACATTCATAAACGTACACTATGGAGACATATAATGTAGCTTCTTTCTTAACATGCTGCCAACGCTCATTCTTTTCAGGTGATGATGTTTTTCATCCTTCAACTTTGCTGAACAAACCAAAATTGAGCAGGCAGGCGTAAGTTTCACTGTACAACGTTTATTGTATTAGCATGAATCTCAATTTTCCATGCAATTTTATGATAGTGCTCTGGACGCTATAAAAAAGAGGCGCAGGAGAGAGGAAGCGGAAAAGACTAATAATTCATTAAATGAAAAGCAGCAATCAGCGTCATCAAATTCTGAAAACCCAGTAACATTCGAGGAGCAGAAGGATGCAACAGATTATCTTGTCAGATTGAAGAAACTGAACGATATCGAACTTTCGCTTAAGCCTACCACTCCACCAGCATCAGCCACTGTGGAAGCATGTGAATCAACTGATTCCACTGCTAGTGAAAATATAAATGGTATGAATAATGCAAGAACTACGAATACCCGGATAAAACTGAATGATGCGCAGGCGCATAGACAACTGCAACAACTAAAACGGCTTACAAAAGAACAAGAAGATAAAGAAGATTTTGTTCGCGTGAAACCAAAAGAACAGATACCTATTACGAGCTTTTGGACTCATATGGAGCCTTACTTTCGCAACTTAACGGAAGAGGATCGTGATTATCTTAAACAAAAGACAGAAGATGAAAAATACTACCTGCTACCGCCATTAGGTATGCATTATTCTGATAGATGGGCTGAGGAAGACCAGGAACTAGGCTTAGCTTTCATGGATTCGGCAGCAACATCATTATCAATACCACGAAATGGTTTTCATAAAAATAGTACTAGTAGTAATGACAGTAGCAATAACAACAATGGGCATAACTCTGATAACAACCATAGCAATAATGAAGAGATTGAAGTAGAATTCGGCACCTTGACGGATAGGTTGATTGCTAGTTTAGTAAAAGAAAATATACTATCATCGGATGAAGAATATGAGAATGATGAAGATATAAATGATGATCTCGAAGACGAAGACGAGGAAAAAGACGACGATCCAGCTGGTGATGAACCGAAGGATACTTCAGAGTATGCTAGTGTCTTAACCACTGAAATTATAGACAAATACCAACCGTTATCCATACTGCAAATGAAAGTCGATCCTACAGCAGAAATAGTTGATTTTGAAGAAAGGTTGAAAAGAGAACTTCGCTATGCTGGGTTGTTGACAGATGACGATGTATGTTATCGAATGAATATCGAGGAAGCTGCCATTTTGAAAAACTAATAAGACATTGCAATGTTCAATTTGACGTATAGATTGATTGGAAGGCAAAAGAAGACGATGAAATATGCGCAGAACTTCGTAAACTGAGCCGCAGTTATAAAGAGCAAGTTAAAGCAAATGAGTACCGGAAGAAAAAATTACTAGAAGTAGTCGATTGCCAATTACAGTTTGAGCAGTATAGACAAGTGCTGGATACCCTAGATAACCAAGTAGAACAAGGATATCTGAAAAGATTTGTAAGTTTCTTCGTTTTTTTTTTTTTTTTTTTTTTTTTTTTTTTTTTTTTTTTTTTGTTTCTTCCACCTACGTAATTGGATGCTTTTGGCTTAATCTGTTACTTGTACTATGATTTAGCGTCCACAAAAATCGAAGAAACGCAAAGGAAATGGGCCAAAACCGACCTTATCAGAAAACACAATTTACGCTATGGAAAAACGAAAAACTTGGGTCGATGCTCTAGGTGGCATTTTCTGCGATAAAAATATGAACATGCCTCAACAATCTATTTACACTGACAATAACTCTGATAACGCTCTCGGTTTTTCAACGGAAACACGTCC
Source organism: Mycotypha africana (assembly GCF_025528875.1). NCBI lineage: Eukaryota > Fungi > Mucoromycota > Mucoromycetes > Mucorales > Mycotyphaceae > Mycotypha > Mycotypha africana. The sequence goes on from NW_026515731.1 coordinate 1,862,094, forward strand.
GCCGCCTTCATCAACGAGCAATAATCTCTAGGTTTGATTCCCCAAATTTGTACAGTCTATACCTTCTGCCATTTGCACGACATCATTGTACATTTCACATCTATTACATACACTACATATGTAGCACAAACACATTCTTCCATCATATAATTTATATGTATTATATGTGGAAATAAGAAAAGCTCCTAGCTTTTCCTATTATTTATTCATACTTCTACAATTTTATTTATTCTTCATTCATTCGTTGATTTATTCCGTCTTCTTTTTGCCAAATAATAATTTTAACGAAGACCAAACGAAAGCTGCCAATACACCTACAGAATGGCCCACATATGTGGAAATAACACATGAGATAGGCCATGCTTGCCACTCTTTGTCCCAATCCAACGGTAGCACAATAGCGCCTATCCACGCACCCGACAATGCACAGATGGCTTGAGCATATGCATAAATTTCTGATGTCGTTGTAGGGCTAGTTTTGTTTTTGCGAGAAAAAAAAAGCAAAAAAGCAAAAGGTAATAAGCTATTGTGTGACTCAAGCTTGCATACAATCTTTCCCTGATTTTTTACCTATGTTGTAAAAAGACCTTGATCCAAACTGATTCTGTCAAAGACTCGAAACAGGGCATAATGGTAAGGATGGATAGATAAGCTGAGAATAAGAAGGTGTTGGGTATTTTTCTAATGAATCAATCAACAGGCATGTTGAGTATAATTCGTTTAAAATTAAGTTGCATTTGCTATAAGAGTGAAGAATACTATACTCAATGAGTGGTGCACCAAATAAGACTATCAAAAGATGTAAAATGCCGACTGCAGCCATTGTAACTAATATGCTACATCCTACTGTTTTCTATCGATAATAATAAACGGATAGTGATATTCGTTGTTGTGACGGGTTTTAGAAGGTTTGATTAAACCAAATGACACTGGTAAATGAATAATATTTAAATGCTATATTGTCTTACGAAAGCTTTGTTGATAGTTCCTCTGAATAAATTGGCCAAGATGATCAAGATGACATGGCCCACAAATAAAACTGGCACAGTAGCCGATAATGTTGGTACAGGATCCTTTAATAAAGAGCTAGATGGTATTTTAAAAGTAGCAACATAATTGACGCCAATCGCCAGCAGGCCTATAATAAACTCTGTGCCTATGGGATTCATTAGACTGATGTGCTGTTTGTTGGCTTTAAGAATAAAAGGAAAAGTACACGGTGGCATTATAAGCAGGCTGTCAATAAATATGCTCAGCCAATGATTTCACAGAATTTTCTGAAATAGTTCGTGTTAAAAACAGGAACAACTTTTTTTCGTGTTCTTTTCCATTATCTCCTATCAAAACCGCTCTATAGCATGTCGAAACGTGAACGTCCGAATGATTTCTTTGCTGAAGATGATGACGATTTTGATTTTTTGATCGAATCAAGCATAGCAAATGATACTGGAAAAGAAATTAACATGGTTGGATTGGATGATTATCTGAAGAATCACAAAGAGTCTACTATTTCAACAGCTCAGCCAAAAAAGACGAGTAAGAAACCGTCATAAGGGCAATAAGGGACGGGTCAGTCGTAAGTAACACCTTTGCATGATTTCTTTCTTTTCTTTTGGATAGCGTATGATTCCAAGGCTTTCGATGATCTTATTTTTGGTGACAACGAGGACTTTTTGGATACTTCAAAAATTACAACTAGTGCATTCAACGACGCCGATCCAGTTCTCGATGAGGATCGCTTGTTCAACGACTTTGATCAGTTTAATTATCCTGCGTCCCCGCCTTTATTGCATGAAAGCAATGGTTACAATAGGGAAGCTCAATCAACCAATGGTCCATCCGTTGTTGACGCTTTGGATTATATGAACATATCAGATCATGAAGAGGAGACAGATGAAGTGAAATCGCATCAACCAAGATATAAAGGCAGAGATTATACAGTAGCACCCGAAAAGGGTGCCTTCACAACTGCTATTTGCCCAACAACCGGGAAAACACTATTTTTCGCAAAAAAAACGGAAACTGAACTCAAACGGAAAATGAACGACTTGGTAAAGAGCGTCATTAGCAACAATAGCAACAACACAAAGACTTTTAGTGGTAGGCATCTTACAAAAGCAAAAAATGGCCTACTATCAGAACCGCTATGGAAGCTGAGAGAGAAGATAGAGAGCGCTAATAAGGAAGAATTGAAGCGAATTGAAGAGTAAAATCAGCCTTATGCCTTTTATAGTGCATAAAAGTGTTGAATAGTGGAGGTTGACGTTTACTTATCATCCTGTTTCGTTTATTTGTTGTAGAGAGATCAAGAGAGATAAAAGGTCTAAGAAGAAGAAGAGACTGGTCGAATTTGAAACAAATCAATTATGGGTGGATAAATACCGACCTGCGTCCTATTCAGATTTATTGGGTGATCAGCGAGTCAATCGAGATGTTCTAAAATGGCTCAAGCAGTGGGATTATTGTGTCTTCAAACGAAAACCACGACAAGAAACAGAGCGAGATAAACAATTACGACAATATAAGAATACATTTGGCACTGATTTGAAATCAAACGCGTTCAAAAAAGTAACAAAAGAAAATACAGACCCATTACTACGGCCAGAGAAGAAGGTAAAATATACAAAATATACATATTAAGGATAAATTACCACAGACTGATACGTCTCCTATGGATTAGATCTTACTCTTGTCTGGTCCACCAGGATTTGGTAAAACAACCTTAAGTCATGTACTTGCACAACAAGCCGGTTATAATGTCATCGAAGTGAATGCAAGTGACGACAGAACAGGCGAAGTAGTGAAGAGCAAGATCAGATCAGCACTAGAAATGCAAGCCATTATTCGAGAGGAGAGTTCCAAAGTAGATGGTGAAAAAATCATGAAAATGACACAAAAACCTAATTTATTAATCATTGATGAAATTGATGGTGCTAGCAGCGGTGGTGGAGCCGAGGTAAAGTGAATTGATTATAGTGAGCTTTCATGTGAAAACATGAGGGGTAGGGTATTACCGCTTTTATTTAGACTATCCATAACATTCGCTCTTTCATATATCCCAGAGTTTCATTAAACAGTTAGTAGCTTTGGCAACAGCCGATTTTGATAAAGACAAAAAGCCGCAGAAAAAAGGTAAAAGAATACTTCTGTCATGCTCAGTGTTTGACAGAGTTGCGAAACTGAATTTATCTTCAAATGATAGGAGGCAGAAAGAAAGAGCTAAAGCCTTTACTTAGGCCGATTATCTGTATCTGTAACGATCCGTAAGTTAAAACACTACGAAAATATTATACCCTTGCAGATCGTTAAGACTGAAAAAAACTTCTTTCTCACAGTTACACTCCCGTGCTACGGCCCCTACGTATGGTAGCACAGTTCGTTCAATTCAAAAAAGTGCCCATGGTGTCGTTAGCGAAACGTTTACAAGATATCTGTTATAACGAAGGCTTAGAGAGCGATCTACGGACACTAAGTTTATTATCAGAAATTACGAATGGAGATATCCGAAGCTGTTTAAACACATTACAGGTAACGTGTAAGTGTCGTATGTTTTGTACGTTTAAGCTGATACTGAATTATTAGTCCAGTTTATTCGAGGCAAAAGCACCATATTTACCAAGGATATGCTAGACAAAGCGGGTCTAGGTAAAAAAGATATGGGAATAACATTATTTGCTGTGTGGGAGGATCTGTTCAACGCACCCAACGCGCGTAAGAAGAATGCAGCGAACAAAAATGATTTTGGTATGTGTATTTATCGCTACGTCTACCATTATGGTTCATCACCCTGAATTAACACGGCTCGTCTTCGGTTGGGATTTTTATACAACCATCCAGCTACTAACAAATTTCTGGATCGATTGCTCAATCTTATAATGTTAAACGGTGAATACGACCGTCTCATGCAAGGCTGTTTCGAATCTTATCCCCTCATGCGGTACCACGATATTGCCTTCAAAAAAGTATGTCAACTAACTGAATGGCTTCACTTTTACGATCAAATCAACAACCGTACTAGCGGACAATTTGAATTCGACCTTTATAAATACCTTCCTTTTCCTATTGTCAACTTTCATCGCTTTTTTGCTGGAACAACTATGCAAGAACATCGTGTCGAGTACCCTCGTTTTGAGTATGAAACATTCGCCGCAAAAAAGTCTTATGAAAACCTCATCGAAATTTTCATGGCTGGTATCCAACCTCATAAACGGCGCTATATAAGCAAAGACATGATCGTGAATGAACTCGTGCCGCGCTTATTGCACATCATCTCACCCGATTTGAAGCCTGTAAATCAGCAACTGATCAAACCTGCAGAAAAAGCAAAATTGACAAAACTAGTTGATAAAATGATTGAATTTGGTCTGAATTTTCGACAGGAGAAAACTGAAGAAGGACAATTCGTGTATAAATTAGAGCCGTAAGTTATTGTAAGATGAGTCTTGTGCTTATATACAATTTAGAGTAAGCCCCTTCTTACCAAAAAACACGCGATTATATAGTCCGGTTGAACAATTGCTACAATTTGAATTATCCTCTCCAAAAGCTATTTTGCCAAGGCAATACGCTGTAAGGCAGATGATATCCAACGAGGTAATTTTACAGCAGCCTGACCAGATAAGTGAGATCTGATAACGGGAAAGACTGACAACAGTGATAACAACTTACTTCATTTGGCTCTCTAGATTGAAACGGAGATTCTACGTAGACGAGAGGAAGCTGCTAACGAGCGAAACAAGGGAAAAGAAAGGAAGAACCCCGCCCAGGAACAGATGTAAGTACAAAACTGACACATTTGAAAAATACAAGGTCAATTCTAACTGCAAGGATACAATATCTAGTTCGTTCACTGAGCAGTTAAAGAACAAAATCAATAAAGAGAAGCAAGTTCCGTTAGATTTTTTTGGCCGTCCGATTGTTCCGAAACAGAGTAGCAGTAGTAATCAACAAAAGGCATCAACCCATCAGTTAAAAATGCAAGGTATGAAAAAAATGCTTTTGTGACCTTAATGGATAAATGAATCAGTTATACTAAGGTTTTAAACTTTCTTACAGTTGACGAAAAAAACACACCAGTTGCATACAAGTTTCATGAAGGCTTTTCGAATGCAGTCAGAAAACCCATGACCGTAAGGATGTTCTTATAAAAAATAAGGCAACAGTTTTTGTTTCTTGAGCATTAGACGTCCATACTAAATCATCTTAAATAAACACAAGAGCAAGCTATACACGTTAGCCATTTACTCTCATTCTTCAACGTACACTGTGGGCATATCCAAACATTGTCTTCGTTGTATATAGCATCCGAAGGTATCAGCGGCAGATCGGATGTTGATGGCTTTTCCCTAAGGCACATTTCGCATACTAACACCAAAGCTTGATTCAAATAAGTACACGTCGGACAGGTCCATAGACCCTCTTCTTTCCGTGTCGTTTCTTGTACAGCAACATCAACGGTAGCTTCATCGATTGTCAAATCGATGACAATGGTTACACGACTTCGCTTAGCCGGAAGTTCGTTATCTGCCTTTGCCTTCCTCTTTCCCTCCATGTTATTAAGACGATCACAGAGACTTTCGCTGGTATTTTTTTTGACAAATGCCTGATCATTACCAGTCGACTTCCCAGACGAAGTTGCTGCAGAAACAGGCGGTACAAATTCTTGAATGCTTCCACCACACCAAATTTGGTCTTGCAAACGTTTTTCGGCCGCTGATGCTGCTGCTCGAACTGGTGGTAATATCGGATTATTGATTGATCTGATACCCCCTAATTGTACACCTCCAAATGGCAACATTAATCTTGACATTTGTAGCCTTTTTTCTGCAGCCTTCGCAATGATTTCGTTATTCAAGTAACGTGGTGCAACAACTCTTGCTGAACTTAATCGATGACCTGTGGAATAAAATCCTTCACCTCGATAACCAGAGGCTATCAAATCTTCAGTTTCCCTTTTAAGTTGATTCAGTAGTTTATAGAATTTCTCATCATGCGGGCCATGGACAATATGAGTGATTCTGTATTATTGTAACAGAAATAGAGCAAGGTGAGCGACATGATATGGAAGTGTGGAAAAATGAGCTCTTCGCAGCAAATGAAAGACGTTGAAAACTTACTCATGCAATAGGGTGGCTAAAATATCTTCGTTGTTAAGGAACTGTGATTGATCATGGGCAGGTCGCAAGCGTAACTTGATTTTCCAACCCCTGTTTATGTTGACACCTAGTATAACAGCATAAATCAACTAAAATGTCCAAACTACGATGAAACTTGAGATGGCATAACATACCTAACAGATTGGGATTAGCGGGAAAGAATTCGCAGAGATTTCTTATGGTCCAGTTATGCTGAATAAGTATTGGTTTGACTTGAGAGGCTAAACGTTTTAACAATTCTAATGCGTCATCTGATTTGGGCTTTGACTTTAAAACTTGAAAATCCTTTACAGGATCATTGACCATGAACCGAGGAGCTAGTTTGAAAAAAGAATGTCAAAGATCCGACACTTCTTTGCAGAAAAGAGGTCTGTGTTCCTCAGTTTGAAACTTTTTTACTCTCTGTGCTTCCAAACTCAGTTTGAATTTTTTTTTTTTTTTCTTTGAAATGTTTAATCATCATCATGAATCGCTTCATATCCATGAAATATTTCTTCCTCGTTTGTAAATAAAATCCCTCTTGTTTAGAAATCATCTTTCTATCTTAACAAAATATAACACGCAATAATCGAATGAGTCGACGTAACTCTACTGCAACGACCCTTGAAGAAGGGTCGGTTCCGAAAGATATAAAGGGTTCAATTGTAGGCGAGGAAGTGCCTTCTCGTTCGTATTATTCGTCCCACTTAAACTATGATACAACAGGTAATTTTGAATAATAGTCATCCACTCACTTTCTGTCGGCAGATTACTAAGCCTACATACCAATGGACAACAGAAGGAGAGCCAAGATATTCTGCTTCAAATGAATCAATTCGAGCGCACTCACTAGCATTAGGTGATAAATACATGCAGACAACGAGCCCAACATCATCCCCATCGTCTTCAGTTAAAAACGTGCAACGCACGAATTTTAAGAAGGCAACGCCTTCCACTTTTGACGAACAATCTACTACGCACTCTGTTTTATCTCATTTGCTACAAAAGGACGACCATAAAAAGAAGAAAGACAGTAGCAGTGAACGAGAACCTTTATTGAGGAAAAGGAAATCAAAAGATTATCAATCAAATGCTGTTGCCCATGAGCAGCAGGATTCTGACGACGCTGATAGCAATTCGACGATAGCGGAAGACGAGAATGGAGAAGATGAGGGCACCATGCCATATCAATCACAGCCCAATGAAAACCCTGAACAGCATTACCGTCAAACTCATCAATTAAATAAGTATAGGTCAAGTCAGAAAAGACGACGCGGTATCTGGGAACAGCTTAGGAAAAACCCTAAACAATTTATGCATACATGTTTGACACAACCTATACAATATATACCAGCTGTCATTCTGGGCTTACTACTGAATTTATTAGATGCCATCTCGTACGGTATGATTACTTTTCCTTTGAATAATCCAATTTTTGCATCGTTTGGTCCAGATGGTATATCTATGTTTTTTGTTAGGTATGTACAATCGTATAGGTTATATTTTATGCGAATCATGGAGTAAAACTATTTCTATCTTCATGCAATAGCTGTATTATATCACAAATTGTATATTCAACCGGAAGTGTATTTGACGGTGGCAATGGCAGGTAAAGAAGTGATAAAAATGCGGTGTCATTTAAACAAGCTATGACTAAAACTTTGAGAATGATGATGTTAATTCTGTGATATTGTAGTATGATGATTGAAGGTAAAAAACTCAAACTAGTTACAGATCGAGTTTCATCAGGTTTTTTTTATATATGTATATTGCGAAACTAACAATTACGGAATCTATTCAAAATCCTACGTATGACCGATAAAGTGGTCCCGTTTCTACATCTCATGTAAGTGGCCATTTTTTTATATATGGCTATGTCGAAAGTTCCTGCTGTTAAATAGTCTTTTTATCCTCTGGTCTTTTCTTTATATGTGCACTCTTTAACAATTCATGCTTATCCCATATTACGTAAATGTCAACACTCAAATTGCTGGAACCGACAATAGGGCAGAGAAAATCATATCTGTAGCAGGACAGAATAATCCTGCTGTGGTTATTCCATCTACAATGGTTGCGTTTGCACTCAGTAGTATAATGACCGGATTGGCCTTTTTTCTATTAGGTGCCCTCAAATTAGGCTCTCTTATTGGTTTCTTTCCTCGACACATTCTCATTGGTACCATTGGTGGTGTAGGCTGGTTCCTTGTTGCCACTGGTATTGAAGTTTCTGGTCGTTTAGATGAAAACCTTGTATACACCATCCCTATGTTTAAGAAGCTATTCCTGAACCCACATGTCTTTTCCTTATGGTTTTCCGCTTTGGCTGTCGCACTTCTTTTACGTTTGATACAGCATCGAATTTCCAGCCCGTTAGTAGTGCCCACTTTTTTTATGGCATTACCAGTTGCTTTTTATGTGATTGTCTTTGCATTGGGATTGGATGTGAGTAAAGTAAGAGATGATGGTTGGATTTTTCCCTTGGTAGAAAGCGACACACCTTTCTGGCATTTTTATACACTGTATGATTTTCGATTAGTCGATTGGCGTGCTGTGGCAGAAACAATTCCTGCAATGCTCGCATTGACCTTTTTTGGTAAGACCATTTTTTTTGTGTTTGATCTAGCAATAATGTCAACAACAACAGCAGCAAGGAAATCGCCACTCTCTTTACATGTAAAATGTCAAAAGAACTGTTTCAACTGACAACGACGTCTTTTTTTCCCTCTAGGTGTTCTTCATGTGCCAATTAATGTGCCTGCATTAGGCGTATCAACGAACAAGGATGATGTAAACGTCAATCGTGAGTTAGTTGCTCACGGGATTTCTAATGCCGTATCTGGTTTATTAGGCTCAGTTCAAAGTAAGCGAAAAAGCCTTGACGTTTCATAGTCTGAAATACTAGTAGTACGGAGTTATTTCTTATCATCAATCTTGCTTAGATTACCTTGTCTATACCAATTCTTTGCTATTCATTCGATCTGGCGGTGATAGTAGAGTTGCTGGCTTCATGTTAGCAGGCGCTACTGCTATATTGTGGATAATTGGACCATGGATTGTCGGATATATACCCGTTATGGTTGTAGGCAGTCTGATTTTTCATCTCGGTCTCGATCTCCTCAAAGAAGCTCTCATCGATACCTGGAATGCTGTTCACTATTTGGAGTACATCACTATTTGTGTCATCATTGTTTGTATGGCCACATTAGGCTTTGTAGAAGGTATCGTGGTAGGCATCATTATGGCATGTATCTTTTTCGTCGTCCAAAATTCTTGTCATAGCCAAGTCATTCGCGGTATCTATACGGGTCAATACATGCGTTCTACTGTACGTCGGCTCTATCGTCAAGAACGGTTTTTAGAGCGTGTAGGTGGACAAATTCAGATTGTTAAGCTTCAAGGCTATTTATTTTTTGGCACCATTGACCAAGTCGAAAGAGCTATTCGTGGCATGCTAGATGAGCATGTATGGGGCCTTCATCCAATTCGATTCCTGATTTTGGATTTACAGCTGGTGCAGGGACTGGATTTTAGTGCAGCAGAAGCGTTTGTTCGTATTCGACGACTATTGCGTGGTCGGCAGGTGTATATGATTATGTGTAATGTAGAGCCTCGTTCGGAAGAGGAGAAAGCATTAGTGAAAGCTGGCGTACTGCTTAATCATTGTGAGGAACAAGACGAAGGAGATTTGAAACGTTTTGAGGGTATGAATGATGCGATAGAATGGTGTGAAAATGTGCTTTTGGCAACCTATTTTGAACATAAGCCCAAAAATTTGCAAAGTGAGTTATTAAGTGCTTTTTTTAATGCTTAAAGGATGCAAGACCACCCTTTCTCAACCGAAACTCTTTGATTCTTAGTATTCAACTCAGTGCCACCATCAAGAGTTCCTATGACTACAAAGCCCTCTTATTCCTATTCTCAACATTTAGCTCACTCAGGCTCACCGCGCTATGATAGTATTACAAACGCTATATGTCAAGTTTTTGATGGTATGTAATTTTACAAAATTAATATTCTGATTCAGTGATAATTGATAATTTTCCTTTGTGCTGCAATTTAGAATCTCATGCCCCCGTTGTTCATAAGAATACTGTCCAGCCTACACTTATTCTTGTGCAAGCCTTCGGCGAGATTGATAAAGGCAAGACACCCATTGATTTCTTCCATAAACTTAGTCAGTACTTTGAACGTGGTACATGCGAAAAAGGCTACTTATACCGTGAAGGCGACCCTTGCGACTATCTTCTAATTTTGGAGCAGGGTTGTTTGCGTAGCTTAATGTATGTGGCGAATGAAGAAGTTACAGTAGAAATCATCCTTCCTGGTGCTGTCGTGGGAGAAATTGGTATTTTCAGCGCAGGTAGCTCACGACGCGGTCGTAGTTTGATGGCAGATACCCACTCAGTCTATTGGAAACTGACCCGTGATGCATTCGACAGGATGTGCCAAGAGGATCCCAAGATGGCCAACCAATTTATACTTTTGGCCATGTATTTCACATCGGAAAGATTGGACACCATAACAAAATATGCATTCCATTTGCATTAATTCCCTTTTAAATGTAATAGTATTTCATACAACTAATCAATTTGTAATAGTATTCAATAAAAACAACTCTTTAAGACAATGGTCTTACCTACTTTGTTATTATATAGAAGTCAATATGCTGAGCCCAATAAGATACTAAAATGGTAGTAACAGCAAAAAAATGAAAACCTGCATATATTGAACCATTTGATGACTTGAATTAAATGTAGGCATTACTAAACAAACTTGGCTCGTTTCTGCATCACAGTCATATAATCGTTTATTTCGTTGATTATGTGTACTAGCTATGACTTATGTCTATGTACTAGATTACTCTAGTTCTGTTCAATCCGACATAATTTAAAAGTGATGTTCGCTATATTAGATATAAGTCCACATCAAGTAGATCGCTTAATAGCGACTTGTTTGCTTAACACAATATTCGTCAACCAGTTAAGGCTTTTATGGACTTACCCAAACGGCGCTGATTAGAGTGATAGATGGACCAATTTTTTGAAACTATATTGATATTATAGTTTATTCATTTGGAAGCAACATCTAAGTACTACTGTTTTTCCTCATATATTCTATTATTTTATTTGTTTTTCGAGGCAGCTTTGTTCGCTTTTATGTAGAACTGTGTTGTATGTCATCGAGTTACTCAGGGCAATATTTTTCAGTACGGTTTATTCTCCATTCATCGGCTGCACGGACGAAAGGGCGTAAATGATTAGAGCTTTGGTCTGTACTAACTGAAGGATGTGGTCGCTTTTGCTCTGGAAAAGTGCTTTTACCATTGATGCTACGAGAATCTTCGAAGTACTTCTGTTGATGTTGTTGACGAGTTATTGTTTGATAGTACAGAGGATACTGTTCGTCTTTCACTTTCGATCTCTTGTCCTGGTTCATTTGATCTTTGTTTAATGGTTGCTTTTCTCTCGCCCGTTCAGTAAGCTGTCGGTTGGAAATGAGTTGGTCATTGTAGGCGTTACGCATAATACCCTTCATCTTTTCTTCATGCGCAAACTCAATTTCATCTATGCCACGTTGACGATTTGGGTTTCGCAAAATTTCATCGCGTTTAACTAACTTCATCGGCGACCTAGGAGCTAATTTGAAGGTAGGTGAAAGGGGACTTTGCAAATTCATTGGATCTTCAATGGTTCCTCCAGCACAAGTGAAAACAACTGATTTTTCTCCAATCTCTTTGTTCTGTTCTGCCATTTCTTCTTCATCATCAGTTAAACTTTTCTTTTTTCTACCAGTATCAATTTCAAAAGTGTTGTTACCACCGTACAAAAGTTTGTCCTGTTTACTTGTCAGTTGCTCATTGATAATCACGGCTTCTTCATTGATGGTAACATTCTTCTTTTTCATGCTTACGTTATTGTGAGGAAAGATATTACTCCGTCTATTTGTAAAGGAACCCTGTTGGCTTCTCATCCTTTTATCGCCGTAATTATTACCACTATCAATTGTTGGCAAGCTGTTCTTTTTCCCTTTTTGATGGTACAGTTTTATCCTTGACTGTTGTTCACGCGTGAGTTGAAGCTTCACGGAATCAAATGCCTTTTCGTCATTGTCTGTTTCGCAGAAAGATGACGGTAAGGTTTTATTATCAAACAAAGTGGCAAGCCAACGTTGAAGGCTGGCTAGACTAGCCGACCGCGCATGAGACACACGGTTGGTATCAGTGTTTTTGATATGATTGCTATTATCATAACTGCCGGTAATAGCAACGTTGCCATTAATACGGTAAGGCTCAACCATAAGTTGGTCACGAAAAGTCCTATCATAGGACTCACTAAGACATTGACCAAATGTTGGCACTGGAACTTGGTTACGTTCTACTGTGGAAAAAGAGAGATCTGAAGTTTGCACATTCTGTTTATAAACTCTTCTGCCGTATTTATAGAGTCGATAAAGGAAGCAAGATAAGAAAATTAGTATCACTAGGGCACCAGCAATGCCAAATCCAAGCAATAAAGGGTAGTTTTTTGTAATTCTCTCCTCCCAAGAATCATCAAAGTCTGAATTAGGGTAAGGAGTAACATTAGAGGTTGGGATAGGTGACTCGGATTCGCTAGTGACAGTTGCATATACCAAATCAATCGATGTAGTTGTCAACGTTGGATATACCGTTTCAGTTGTATATGTGGCGTCTAATTTAACCATTCGAAGTTCTGCTTCTGTTAGTGAAGATATAATTTTGTAACGAAATGTTGAGGTATTGTTATCTGCGAGCAAACTTATGCTGTACACCTGATATGACGAATTGTAATATAGTATAAGGATGAGCTAAATTTTGAATGAATGGACGCAAATGATATCTATGAAATTTAGTCACTTCGGGTTGTATGCCGAAACAAACCCTGTTGAAAAAGTAATAAAAAATGGGGTGGGAATGAAAGAAGAGATGTAGAGTTTCGACTGAACAAAGATATGTATTAGATTATTATACGGAAGATTTTGTATAGTTTTGATCATAGTTCGATAGTCAGAATTTTAAGTTATACTTGAGGAATATCGTGAGCGATTGAAAGAAATGCCCTACCTAATCAAACGGCTCCGTCCTTAAAATTGATATGGAACGCAAAGTTTGAAAGTATCAGTGTTAATACAAGAGCCCAGGCTGTTATTCATACGTTAAAAATAACAAAGCATAGGCCCTCATGTCAGAATTTATGGATTTTTCCTTTGTTGTATCCTAATAGATATAGATTCGCGTTTTATTGTACATTTACTTGTGACAGAAATATATAAAGTTACTTTAACTGAATCTTTACTTTCGGAAAAGGAACGACAATCTGTAAATTCCTAATTGATTTTTGTAGAAAAAAAAAAAAAAAAAAGAAATGCGCCAGGAACGAAAACTGCTTTCTCCATTACAAAAGATCGGAAATTTTCTTCTACGTCAAAGAGAAAATTCACTACTGTCACTTGTGCTGTAAATAAGTGCTGAAATCTGCTTCATGGCTGTAGAATGTTCATCATTTCTGGAGTCGTTTTGCTGTTGCCCTTCTTCAAACTTACTGGTTTCTTTTTTGAAAATGTCGACACCCGTACAACCTTTGGCTAATTTGTAAACAGAAGAGGTGCCGAAGCCCTCAGAATTAACTTTGAGTTCAGAAATATGCTCTTTTTGCAGACCAGGGACACCTTCTTCGGCGGTAGGATTATTCAACCCGAGCATCCCATTAAGTGTGTTTGATTGTCCCTTTTCAAGCCCAGTATCACTGTTATGGTTGCTCATTTGCGAGTTGCTATTGTTAATGCCATAACTGTTGTCTGAAGACGAATTATGAATACTTCGGCCATCCCACGCTATATAACCGTAAGCCCGTTCACCCATCTCAGCCCAGTCCGTTCCAACTATTTCATCTTCATCAGCTAACCGTAGGTACAGGTGAGGAATCTTATTGATTATTAAGAGAATGAGGTACCTTGAATTTTTTTGTTTCGATTAAAGTAGGATTAGCCTACAATTTAATACGTGCGTCCTCAGATTTTTACAGCCACAATACTTACGTTACCACAAAAGACCAACTGGAGACAACAGCTATCCCCGCTAGCTGTATAGGCATCTGTATCCAATTGCCATCCAACCAGCCGCCCAGAGGAATTTCGGACAAGGGTGTATTTTCAGGATAGCCCAAAGCAATAATGTCTCTTTGCGCAAACACACCTGTTAGTACTAGACCGGTTAGACACCAAATACATCAAGGCAATCATCAATGCGCATTTTATGCTTGTAATGGATAGCTACGTAACAGACGATAGATCCCACAACACCAAATGCTAAGGAACTCGAAGGAGAAACAAAGCCTGAGCCAGGTGTTATAGTCGCAAGCCCAGCTACTGCCCCTGTGCAAAGACCGATAATGCTCCATTTTCGAGTATGACTGTATTCCAGAAGAACCCAGAGAAGAGCAGCTGTACAAGACGAAAAGTGTGTGCATACGAGGGAATTAACACTTCGTGCATTTGCAGCCAATGCACTACCTGCATTAAATGCAAACCAACCTATTAAAAGAAATTAGTTACGTTCAAAATAAAAGAGAAAATATCGACTAGCAATCTAAACGAAAGAATGATTTCCAAATCTATTACCAAACCACAATAATGCTAATCCGAGGAAAACAAAAGATACATTATGAGGTATGTTCGAATTTTCATGGTAATCACGTCTCTTCCCTAGAACCATGGCATACGCAACTTTAATATGTAACAAAATGGATCAGTACCAAATAATGCAAAGAATAAACTATTCGTTAGAAGCCTCCGATCATGTACCTGCTGCTAAACCACTTGAAATATGTACAGGAATCCCGCTATACACATGTATATACGTACATTTTAGTGTGGTGCCCTTTTAATACCTCTAACAATAATAAGAACTGTAATCTAACTCACCCAGCATAATCCATAATGCCCATTTTATAAAGCCAGCCATTGCTAGACTAGAATACGGGAAAGAAGCGCAATTTAAGTGTACTATTTAGAGCTTCGGATATCTGTTTAGTGATAATGTTACCCAAACCCAGCAAGTTATGACATCTATGACAAGCTTCAGTTTTAGACATACATTTCGATAATATCTCATATGTTTGTGAATGATATGAACTGTTAAACTTTAACAATATACTACCATAAACTAAGGTTGTCCAAACAAAAATGAAAACGATTGCTGGGCCAAGCTAAAGTAATGAAATGGCAGATCAACATTAAAAATAGTGCAAAAATTGAAGACGATAATAGCTATGATTTACTTACAGACATACGCTCAGCAGCTGAACCAAAAGCTAATGCTGCAAAATATCAGTGTATTTCATGAACATCAATTAGCGTATATAAGTTGATATGATATATGCTGAAAACTCAATAAACTTCTATTAATTTACCTGGTGTTATACAGGCAAACATAGCTTGAAAGATCATAAATGCGGACGCTGGAATAGTTTGCCCATCAAAGGCTGGCTTTGAGCCCACGCCACGCAACAAAAAGTGAGCTATTGTCGAGAACTTTTCTGTGAGTAAACTTCGCCAAGGTAGGATTCCAATAACCTGTAACATATAGTAATCAATACCAGAATCTCCCATGAAACTATTGCCAGTCTTTGAGAAAATCAATGAGTAACCCACCAGATACCACTATAACAGTGTTCAATCATATTGTTATTAGTCTTTCATCGCTGGACC
Source organism: Mycotypha africana (assembly GCF_025528875.1). Taxonomy (NCBI): domain Eukaryota; kingdom Fungi; phylum Mucoromycota; class Mucoromycetes; order Mucorales; family Mycotyphaceae; genus Mycotypha; species Mycotypha africana. The sequence goes on from NW_026515731.1 coordinate 1,877,954, forward strand.
TAATTCTGGACAAACACATCGATACCTGAAGAGAGACAATGGCTACTGATAAGATGGTTAAATACATCAGGGATAAAGCATTTTTTGCACGAGCAAGGCCCGCATAGAAAAAGCCTAAAGCTGGTGACTAGAATATAAAAAAAGGTCAGGATTTATCGTTCAACCACGCCAACAGTATACATACCATAAGAAAGACCAAACAAGCGCATACTATCACCCACGCTGTATCACCATTACTGGTCGTATAAGAACTACTCATGGTAGAGCTACGCTTCAATATCAAATTCGTATTAGACAAGAATCTAGAAATGCAATCTTGGATCGCTTTAAATTGTTAATAAATGTGTAGGATAAAATGATATCAAAAGAATTGCTTGATAGCAGGTAGCAAAGATTAATGGGAAAAAGCTGTATAGTTTCGTCCATCACCATAATATCTATTCATATAAAAGCTGAATCATATAATTAAAGAGTCTTTTTCCATTATAGGTGATATTGATAATGCAAAGTGGATGCAAACAGATAGGAAGCTTTTCGGCCGAAATTGCATTTACCACCCTACTATCATGTCAATTAAATTACTTACTGCTTCTTCTTTTATTTTATACTATACTATTATTGTTTGAAGACAGTATCAGTTTGGCTAGAGTAGGGCAATTCGCTATTCGATCTTGCTATGATAAAAATTAAGCGAAATACTATGTTTCACGGCTCATCATAGCTTGAAAATTATTAATCTTCCCATGCCAACATTGACCCCTTTCTGATTAATTACAGCTATGCAGTACAACGACGATGTGAGGTTGAAATAAGACTTAACCCTGTCTTTCTCTTTATAAGCTAGTATCCCACATCACAAGCTAAAGCTATCAAACGCAATTTTCAGTTTATAAACGTAAATGATAATTTATTATCGCTTTGCTGATGGAGTATCGATTTGATATTCATGTGGTATATCTTCGTTATGTTCTATAGCTTTTTGGGCTATAAAGCCCATAAAACGATTTCCATAAACTGATGGTTTTACTGCAGATATGGCATTTTTGTCCTGTGTAATAGATTTAAAAAAGTGTTCTGACTTTTTCTTTAAATCGTAGGGAGTTAATATATCAATGATACCCATATAATACAGAGTAGGAAAAGGCTTATTTCTCTCATCTGTAGCTTGAAAACCACCGTCGTCGGAATAAAATACACAGTTACGGCGCCTAAAGTAATGGCAGATCAGCGCATACTCTTGGAGTGAATCAAATGTCTTAATATTTACTTACTCGTCAAAGGGAGTGTCTGGTAATTCTGATGCATTAAGTCGATCAGGGTTTGCTTCCATTATTACTTTACGATACACCATAGCTCTACTCTCTCGACGTTTCATCATGGACGCACGGCGCTCTGCTAGTCTTGTATCAGGCTGTATATTTATGTCAGTTAGGACAATATCAAGTCGAACGTGGGCTTTCTGATATACTTACTTGAAATGTTTGTAAGGTTGAGTTTCGAACATTGTCTTTATTACCACGAATGATATCATGTATACCGATCATCAGACTGTAATCCATAATGTTCATTCTAACCAGGAGTTTAACGTCCCGTAATAGTTGTGTGATAAACAACTTGCGTTTTTGTGGACCTAATTTCAATTTCATGCCGCGTTTCTCCCAGTTGAGGTCTTTCATTACAGCATAAGGATTTTTTTGGATTTCTTCTTCTAGTAAAAATCTGCCAATGGTCGATCCCTTTTTTCCCAAAAAGAAAATGATTTGCTGTTATTGATATGCTTCTCTCACGAGATAATTTTGATTGTAAGTATACCTTCAAATCATATGTTTCATGAATATCATTATTGGGGGGCAATACATTCCCCATGACAACGAAGTGGATTTTGCGTCCATGAGGAAGTTTGACTCGATGAAGACCATAATATCGACAGAGAAGAGTATCTGGATTCGAGTATACGTGCTATATATAGAGAATATATCTATTATTAGTAAGAAGTTGCACTAGATAAATCAAAATGGAAAAGAGATTCGTTTGACGAATGAAACGGCATCTTACATCATAATAATCTCTAAGAATATCCCTCATAAACTTATGCTCGGTATGGTGAATCGTTTTGATGATGAATCTAAAATCTCGAGAATAATAAAAGAAACTACCGCTTTTCCCAGCTGATGCCAATTCTGATAGGATATATTTACTCGTCAGTGAAATCTAAATTTAACATTTACAGTTACGTTATGAAGATATTAACCAGCCGTTAATTTAAACTTGCAACCGAATTGGGAAAAGGCTAATTTAGCATACGTTACCAAGTAATCGGCTGGATCAATACCAAATCTTTCACGTAAAGCACGAAAAACCCAAGGTGCATAATCTTTGAATTTAAAATCGTACTTGGCACCTGGTGTTAATTCATCACCCGTACTAATACATAATAATGATTGTTAGTATGGTAAATGATAATCAACGTAAGTAGATGACTTTAAAAAATGCATAAATTTTACACATCAAATGCAAGTTTATGAGCAGCTGCAAAATCTGTATCAACCAAAGGACGATCTGGCTTTGCTGATACTCTTCCGACCGCAATACGAATACCGGTAAGCATGTTATACATAAGAATATAATTTTGATGACCTTCAGATATACGAGTACCCATGAGGACACGATCATCGTCATCGTCTTCAAGTAACGGCTTACGACGAGATAAACGTTTAAAAGCCTTTTGTCGAGCCGATAATTCTTTCGCAAAATCTTCTCGAATTTCAGGCATGCCTTCTTCCATACGTTGAGGTAAACCTATGGCTGTATGGTTTCGAATAAAAGTATGTCTATTGTTTTTACGATGCTGTTGGTGAGAGGTGGATGACGAGGTAGATGAGAATGATGCTGCTGTAGGAGATGCTGCTGCCGTTGCTATTGTTGCTGATGGATTTCTTCGGTTTCTGAAAGAAGATGCAGTAGCTAAATGAAAGCTGGTAGAGTGGCCCTTGGAAGGACCTGCAGGTGCTGTATAAGACGTCGTAAATGGAGGTGGGGTTTCAAGCTCGGCTAAACTCGATTCGGTCATAATACTACTGCTGCTTTGATTGCTAAATGACAGTGGTAAAGTTTCCTGGCTGCCATTCTTAGTATTATGGTAATCACGCTGAAGGTTGGTACTAGTAGGAATAGATGATGTTATGTTATGGTCGAAGGTATTTATGGAAGGGATATTACTTCTGGTAACAGGGTATTCTTGATTAATGGAAGTAGTGGATATGGTATGGCTGGCTGATATAGTCGACCGAGGTTTTTCATTAGAAGCAGAAGTCAATGGAACCTGTGCATTTCGGTCGGAATAATTCTCTAAAGGGTCTGTCGGCTTGTATGTGAAATAAGATAGTGGGAGTTGCTCGGCTGCAAGAGCCATTGCGTTATACTTTCGATATTATTTATTCTATTGAAAACGTGCGACAATGAGCAAGCGATAAAAGAGGATATTGCATAAATAGCCAGAGAGGCGAAAAAGAAATACAAACCAACAAGACAAAGAAAATATATGAATAAAAGAAAGGAGAAAGATAAGGAAAGCAGGAGAGAGGCTATATTTGTTATTTTACTACTTTCAAAAAAACTTACTGCCGTAGATGTACACGTGCGGTTTGAACAAAGAGAGAAACTATTTCTTTGCACCAAGCTGGTAGCTTCTCCATTTCTGGTAGCCTGTACGACCATAAAACTCGGTTAACTCAACCCAATCAACATAAGACATTCGTACACCACGCTCGTGGAGTATTTGATTAGCATAAGCGACGAGTCCAAGCCCAATACCTCTTCCTCGTTGTTCGGTCGCCACGCCTACACAAGCCAAACCACCACTGTCTTTGCCAAACAAGCTCTCGTCTGTCCATACGAGGTCCGTGCGAGACCGATGTGAGCCCTGCGTTGTAAATAAGACTAGGCTACCCAACAATTTTCCTTCGCTTGAACCCTCTTTTGCCACGATCAAGTCTTGATAATCCCCTAAATCGGCATGATGCTGATACGTTGATGCCCAGCAAGGAAAATCGGTTTTTTGGAGATCGATTATTTCTTGAGCCTGCTCTTGAGTAGTGATAGGGCCGATCCAAATACCTTCTTTCTTCATACGTTCCCGGATAACTCCAGGTACTGTATAGTCACTTAAATCACCTTTCAAATCCCACACTACACCAAGCATATCATATCCACGATGTTGGAAGAATTCTTGTGCTTCCTTACCCATTCTATCATCGTTGGGAACACCACAGAAAAAGCGAGGATACGTTGCGCCGAGCATTATCTGTTGTGTATTTCGTTCTTGTGAAAACGCTTCTAAACATCGATCGTGTAATCGACTGCCAATACCATTTCTTCTGTAGTTGGGATGTACCACCAATAAGGCGAGTTGTCCTTGTGAATCAATAGTTTGTGTCGCTGCAAACCCAATCATTTGCTGTTCATCATCGTTGTCTTTGAATACTGCAAAGTGGCGTGGATTTTGCATCCTAGCGAGAATCAAGTTGAATTTTTCAAATGACAGTGGCCAGTTTTCTTTATAAACGCTGTTCCATAGTGAATAAGCTTTCTCGAGCTCCATTTCTGTAGACTTAAAATCAGCGACTGTAACAGTAATAGGTTCATTTTTAGCATTTAAAGGAAAAAGGGTTACAGGAAGTTTACTTCCATTTTTAATTTCACCAAAAATCAACCGAATACTGGCTTCATGAGCGGGTGGTGTATATTCATACGTGACAGCGTACGTTCCAACATGGTTAGAAAAAGCCATCAAATCATACGGATTAATGACAGCAACAACGATCAAGTTTTCAGTATATTTCGAGATGAGCTGCACCATGTTGCTTTGAAAAGGGTGTAAGTTAGCATTCGCTGTGCCAATAATCACCATATCTGCCTCAGTGATTTGATTTTTTGACAAAACAGTGTTTTCGTTGAATATAATATATTCAGTATTTTTATGCCGACGCAGAATGGAGTCGTACATGGAGTTGAACGGTTCAGGTTCGGAATCGATGGCCAATGTCAAAGGAACATGCGCCCCTAGAAAAAGTATCCTTTGTTCGTCGTCCAACTGAAGAGGAAGCAAGTTGGACTTATCGCACACAATGGTAGGAACGGCATTGTAAAGTTTTTCACTCAACTTCGTGTGAGCTTCGCAACCAACGATTCCAAGATCCTGCTTTTGCAATGACGTTTCCCACGTCAAAAACCTGCTTTTTAATTGCGATACACGGTCGAGAGAGGCTCTCAAACTCTCTTCTGACAATTGACCTGCTTCAATGGCTTCATGAACAAGTTGAAAGGCGTTTTTTTGGAAGCTGTAGGTATGAGATAACATGCTTATATCGTTGCCGGCTTGCAATGCCATGACGGCACCTCGAGCGGAACCTACCGACTCTTTCACAGCATCCATCTCTAAACAGTCAGTAATGATCACTCCTTCGTATTGGTACTTTTGACGCAGCAGATCGGTCACCACCTCACGAGCAATGCTTGCAGGCTGCTTTACTTGTTGTATAATCTTAGGCAAAGAAATATGACCTACCATAACAGAAGTAGGATGAGACTCTCGAATGGCTTCCAAAAATGGAATGAGTTCCAAAGACTCTAGTTGTTTCACGTCTTTGTCAATGACAGGAATTCCTAAATGAGAATCGGTGGCCGTGTCACCATGACCTGGGATATGTTTGATACTGGTAGCAACACGATTTGCTTGATAAGCAGTGATTTGTGCTCTTCCTAGTCTTGACACCATGGATGGATTTTCACCAAAGGATCGGACGCCAATGACAGGATTGAGGGGATTGCTATTGACATCCATTACGGGTGCTAAATTCCAATTAATGCCCAATGCCAGCAATTCCTTTGCTGTGGCAGCAGCTACTTCACTGGCGGAAATTTCATCATCAGTAGCACCCAGCGCCATACTTCCGGGTAAATAAGTTCCGCTTGTGCCTAATCGACGCACAACACCATTTTCCTGATCCACAGCTATCAATAAGGGACGTATATGACCAGCTTCTTTTGCAGCTTGCTGAAGCTTGTATGTCAGCTGTTGGGTTTGTTCTGGTGTTTCAATATTACGAGAGAACAAAATGACAGAACCGAGATTGTGATTTCGAATGAGGTCAAGTATTTCTTCGGTGGGTTCTGTTCCGTGGAACCCACACATAAAAAGTTGACCTATATCATGATGTAAGCTTGGTGTAATGGTCATCTTTGTTTCTGTTTGCAGAAGAATAAAATGTGGAAAGAAGAGAAAGACAGATCGATACGGTGCGATGAAAATAAAGGGTGCAGTTTCATTGTTGTACAATAATGAGCCTGGGGAAGAAAGGGTTCAAAACTAAATCTTAATATTCAACGTCCCTACAGCTTTATTTGAAATAATACTGTTGCTCGAGCACAATCATTAGAGTAAGCTCGAAATTTAATGAGAACTTAGTAAGCTGACTGTGGACGAAGTTAAAAATAAATGTATACTCTCTATGAAAAAAGTACAATGGTGGGCTGCGATTCAACGTTTATGTAAGCAATGCTTGTGAACCTGAATTTCTTTTTAGGCAATTATGACTGCTGTTGTGACGCTATTTGAATTTGAATCAAAAAGAGAAAAAGGTCAGAATGATTTTTTCTGCCTTCGTCAACTCATCCATCCTTCTACAACTATGACAGATCTTGAATCCTTTGCCTCATTTGATTTTGATCCTCGGTTAGCTAGAGCTGTTGCTCAATTGGAATTTACAAAGCCTACACCCATTCAAGCTCAAGGGATACCTTTAGCACTTGCTGGCAAAGATATCCTTGCTAGAGCTCGTACAGGGAGTGGTAAAACAGCAGCCTATGCTTTACCTATTATACAGAAAATCTTGGCGCAAAAAGAGGTCAGTCATTATAGACAAAGCCAGAGATTGTTTATTTCTAAGCTCACCTTCTAACACAAATTTACGTTATAGTCATCAGATGATACAGCATCCATCAAAGCATTGATTTTAGTACCTACAAGAGAATTAGCCGAACAAGTGACAAATCATATTCAAAAACTTTTGGCTTATGCTAAACAGTTAGTGAAGATTGTGAATTTGGCCAGCCAAATGTCTATTCAATTACAAAGGTAGACAATAGAATAGCTTACCCTCGATTGCGTACAAAGATCAATTTTTCTTAACGATCCATGCTTCCTTTTTCGAATCTGTTTTCAATAGACCCTTGTTAGCAGAAAAACCAGATATCATAGTAGCGACACCTAGCAAAGTACTTACACACCTAGAATCCAATTCGATGTCCCTCACAGACTCACTTCAGTTCTTGGTCATCGATGAAGCGGATCTTGTTCTCAGTTTCGGCTATGAAGACGATCTACGAAAAATTACATCTAAATATCTACCTAAAATATACCAAAGCTTTCTTATGTCAGCCACGTTCACTAACGAAATTGAATCGCTCACTTCTCTCGTGCTTCGAAATCCAGCAATCATAGCATTAGACGATACAAAGGAAGAAATGGAGTCACTCACACAATACGTTGTGCAATGCTCAGAATTCGATAAATTTTTATACACCTTCTTGATGATGAAGTTAAAATTGATCAAGGGCAAAATTTTGGTGTTTGTTAATGATATTGACCGTTGTTACAAACTCAAGTTGTTCTTGGAACAGTTCTCGATAAAGTCCTGTGTATTGAATTCAGAATTGCCGTTGAATTCAAGATATCATATTGTGGAAGAGTTCAATCGTGGTATTTACGATTATTTGATTGCTACGGATGAAACTGAATTGAAAGGCGAAGTTGATAGTGAGGACGAAGAAAGTAAGAACGAAGAAGATGAAGCAGAAGTAGAGGTCGAGGCAGAAGATAAATGTAAGTAATATTCGTTTAGGAAGGAATGTGTATTCAGCATTGACTTTTTTTTCTTTTTTTTTTTTTCCTCCAAATATTTTGGTAGCTCAAAAGAAAAAGAAAAAGAATAAAAAAGCTCAAAAAGATAAAGAATATGGTGTTTCACGTGGTATCGATTTCCAAGGAGTAGCAGCTGTCATAAATTTTGATTTCCCTAGTTCCTCTAAAGCTTATACACATCGTATCGGACGTACAGCTAGAGGTGGTCAACGTGGCATGAGTTTATCGTTCGTTGTGCCGAAAGATCTGATGGAAGAAAAGAACAAAGACGTGGCCAGAGGCCGACATGTTTGTGACGATGCTGTCTATGACAGAGTTAAAAAGCAACAAGAAGCAAAAGGAGGTGAATTGAAGCCGTACAGTTTTGACAGCAAGAATGTCTCAGGCTTCCGATATCGTGTGCAGGATGCTTTAAAGGCTGTCAATAAAGTGGCGATCAAAGAAGCACGAATCAAAGAAATCAAACGTGAAATTTTCAATTCTGAAAAATTGAAGGCACATTTCGAAGATAAACCTAAGGATTTAGAGTTTTTACGACACGATCATGCTTTACAACCAGCAAAGGTACAACAACATATGAAACATATTCCATCTTATCTAATGCCGCACATCTCTATGCCAACCGCTATGGCCCATAACAATACCGAACCAATGGACGTCAGCCTGAAATCACAAAAGCGTAAACGAGGAGGAGCGTTCAAGAAGGGTCCAAATAAGGTAAGACTTTGGACACTGTTTTTAGTTTTCATAGGTAGATGGCCTACTAACTTGGTTTTTTTTTCTAACAATTGAAGAAACGTAAGGATCCGTTGAAGGTTGTTCGCAGGAAGTAGTTATTGCTATTATACTTTAGTATTTCATGAAAATAGAATAAATAGGAAACATAGATTATGCCAAAGAGTTAGTGATGTTTGATTAGAGAGAATGGGACAAGAGTAAAATAAATAAAAAACGGGCTGCTGAATAAATATTAGAATAAATAATGGGAGAGGGTTGTTTCTTATGAAATCTAATCTGGCGATAAGACATCTGAAATTGAGATTCGCTTATATTTCGGCGTTCGGCTACTGTTAGTACTATTGTGACTGTTACTAGCGCTATTCGCATCACTGTTATTGCTGCCGTTACTTTCCTTGCTATAATTAGTATCGCTATGCTTGAACTCACGACGACTATGATCAGGTGTGGCCGTGTTATTATTCAAGGTCAAAGTGCTGCTGTTGTGATTGTTGCAGTCGCTGGTGTGATAAACGCTCTCAATCTTTGGGAGGTGGTGATCTGATCGAGTGGTTGATGATGACGGCGATGATACATCGGACTTTATCGGGGTTGCTGATGGTGTTCCATGTACAGAGGTGGATACAGATGGCAAATAATGGGATGGATATGCATTCGACGGGGTTATACCACCTACTTTTGTATGTCTTATAAACGATGGATGATCTTGCGAATATACGGCGTTTGATATACGTTTGTAGGGTGAATCGTTTCGTATCGGGATTTTGATGCCTTGCTTTGAAAAACATCTAGAAAGTGAAGTTGATTCTATAAAAGGGAATAAGCTTAATATGGAACTGACAGAGAAACATCATAGAAGGAAGCGGAATGTTAAAGAATAACAATCATGAAAAAAATAAAATGAAAATTACCGGTCAATCCAGGAAACTGTCATGATTTGTTTCAATCGAAAAGTTTGTTTCAAAGCAGTTTGGTGTGGGATCAAGGTGATGCAATATAAAAGAGATTAATGAATGAAGAGCGTTGGCCATCATTTTGAGTTAAGTCATTGGATGATCGTTATTACCTTCTTGGCGGGATAGACTTGAAAAGTAGATGAAAAAACGGTTTGTTGGATCTGCGTCGTCTTCCTTAGTGGTTCACTAAAGGTCAAAGTTAGTTGCAAAGGCACAAGAAAACCAATATCAGAGGATCCTATTACGAACTAAAGCGAAGATATAGAAGACTTACCCAAAAGCTAGGTCAATAAAAACAAATTTCAACGTAAAAATGCCTTCTGTTCTAACAGACAAATCCTGGAATATGAAATACGTGCCAAGTTTATTTTCTTCATTGTACAAATGATATGCATTGGAGACTGACGAGCCTATTAAATTACGAACGTATTCTGGCTTAGTATTGGATAACACGACATTGTCGTTGTGCTGCTGTTGATTCGTTGACCATGGTGTATAGACTAACGTTCTATTTTCTGTCATATCCTCGTTATACAGTTCGCACTGAACCAGGAATAAAACAGAATCTTCTGGTCTAACGGTATTAGAGAATCCGTGAGTTTAATCCATGAAATAATGTTATGTCATACGTTAATGAATGAAAGCAAACTTACTTCAAATCAATTGCTTCACCAAAAGAATTCTTTGCTGTTAGTTGTAATATTGGAGGCGGATCGATTGGTCGTCGGTCTTTTTCACCAAATCCACAGCATCTTGCTCGAATAGGATTTTGTACAACAGCTAGTATTATAATTTATGTATTTTTTTTTTTTTTTTTTGAAAAAAGTCTAATCAATTTTGATAATACAGAAATTTTTTTGTTATTTGCTGGAATGTCGCTTTACACAAAGAATATTTTCGATCGAGTTGGCTTGGCTTTGATAATTTGAAAGGCGGCGGTATATCATGGTTCATAATTAGCAGTTTTACAGGTTCTCGTATTTGAAGAATCAATTACAAATTTTATGAAATTGTTGAGAATGTATAAAGCTCAATACAAATAAATCTAAGGTAATCGTCTGAAATCCGTTTTAAAGGAAAAGGAGCAGAAGAAGAGGTGTTCAATCTAGATTCAGTCAGACGCTTTTAAGATGAAGGAATAGTAGTCTAAAATAACAAAAAATTCGGAAAAAAGTGAAAGAGAAAGCAAATCAAAAAAATTAAAAAAAAAAAAAGAGGGAAAAGAAGAGACGTTGAAAAAAAAATGGATTTTGTCGCTTTATTAGGTCATCTTTTAGTTTCTTTTTCTATTTTCTTTTCTTTTTCCTTTTGGTCGGCCGGCCGACGTACTTTTTTTTTTTTTTTTTTTTTTTTTCCTTTCTTTCCTTTTTCAATCAAAGCCAGAAAAAAAAAAAAAAAAAAAAAAAAAAAAAAAAAAAAAAAGGCCCTGCATTCACCAGGCATTCCCGTAATAAGCCCAAAAGCCTTTTATAAACATATTTTTTTATTTGGTGAAAATTTAAAAGATTCGTTTTTTAAATTTTGAATAAGTTCCTTTGATGAAAGGAGATACAGCCCTTTCTTTCTCTTGATTCTTTGAATATTTTATAAAAATGAGATTTCACAAGGAATGAAAAGATACAAAAAAAAGGAAACAAAGATAAAGTTACAGTCAAATCGATTAAGGGATAATGGAAAGATCTGAGAACATTAGAAATTATTCGATGAGTATAGTAGATAGTATATGCATACATAGAGTTATAAAAAAAAAAAAAGTAATCGTTGTTAAGGTAATAGTGTTAGGGATCTATGCTAACCAAACCGAATTGGTAGGGTGCACCGAACTGGCATTGCTGGCATTGCTATGTTTACTTATAATACTCAAGCTATCCTCCTTGTCCCCCTTCTCCTTTTCCGTTATGTGTAAATCATTTGAAGAACGCGTCGAACTTGCGGCAGTGGTTGGCGGTGATGAGGGTGCAGTGGTTTGTCCATCAACGACAATCACTGGCGGTGGGATAACCATGTTGGGCGCTGATGCTTGTCCAACAGAGTCTCCTTCCAACCCCATCTGACGCAGTGTTTGAGATAAAGTGCCCATCCTGCAGCAACAATACATTCGATGTCGCATATTTGACGGATCATAGGAAATGAAAGGAATTATAAACAAATAAGCACAAGTACATCTTCCCATTTAACCCTAAATATTCCTTTTTTAGTTACCTTGCGTAAAACATTTGTAATTTCAATCGCGTCGATTCCTGAAATAGATCAGATAATGTGCGGCCATTGTAATAACCTTGTCTAATGTTACGTATAAAAGTATAGAATTCACAAACAGAGACCAATCTGTCACGACAATAACGATCTATACATGCCCAATCGTCTAGTATGGAAATACGGAATCGATAAGGCAAATCATTTTCTGTCATATAACCGCATGCTTGACATTCTATCGATGGTTGATGATGGGCACCATTATTATTGCTGCTGATGGATGCAGTACTACTGCTACTCGTTAATGAACCTGTACTGAGATATTCCCAAAGCATGTGTTTAGTTGCTGAGTTTCTTAACGGTGTCTCAACCGCCTTCTTTGCCTGTTCTTTTGAAAAACCATAAGGCGTTTTTTCAATGAAGCACGCATTCATCAGAATAGCATCTACTAACTTTTTAGGAGAAAGTCTTGAATTTGGTCCAAATCGTAGACACGGCTCGACATCTTCTGATAACGAATTTTTCATATACATATTTGAAGAATGCAACTTTCGAAGAGCTATCGTTTCTCCCGTCTTGACAAAATCAATAAACTCTTGACAAACGGAAGGATCCGTTGTGTTGGCTACAATCTCATCGCTTAATCTTTGGCGTGTAAAAAGACCAAGCAGATCACGAGCAGCACGGTTCTCTTGAGCATCTAAAATATCCCCCTCGTCGTCATCCGTCAATGAAAGCTTTTCCCCTGGCAGAGAATCCACACTGCTACTCAAAGCACTACCACCACCACCACCACCACCACCACCACCACCGCTGCTTCTTTTGCTCCTCTTCTGTTGTTCTTCCATTAAACCCATCATCTCTTTCAATTCTTTCAACTGCAGTTCTTCTGTTTCCATTTGCTCGCGACATAGTTTCAACTCTTGCTTCAAACGCTTATACTTTACTTCTAATTCAAATTTGGCCTTCTTCTCTGAAGATACCATTTTGTTCGCCTCTTCAAATAGTTTTTGTGAAAGCTCCTCCAATTCATTTTCAACCTCTGTTTTCGCTTGGTATGCCTTTTCGGCTTTTTCCTGACTGTCTTTATATTTTCCTTCCAACGACTTCAGATCTCTCTCTAAAGAACCATAGGCGGTCTTTAATTGCTTCAAATTGTCATTGGCAGTCTCACTGGCCTCCTTTAATTGATGAATCTCTTTTGCGCATTTTTTTGAATTCAATTTCTCAGTTGAAAGCAAGAATTGTAGTTTGTCTATTTCATTTCGTTTTCGTTCTCTATCTTTCTGTATATCAGATACAATGGGTATAATTTCGTCGCATAATGCACAATGTTCGGACTCTTTCGAAACAAAAATATGATGGCATGGACAAACGGGCTGTCTTGTACTTATTGTTGACGGAGCAGTAGTAGGAGCAGTGGACTCTCTTTTGCTTTTGTTATCATTGTTATTCAAAATCGAGGACGATGGGGTAGGAGTTATCGGTAAGCTACTGTTGGAACTGTTCCGATGATTGCTAATCCTAGCAGGTCGGGGCGAAGCAGGCGCAGAACTCTCCATCATCGTTTGGAGATGTGAATATAAGTTGGCAATGTCTTTTGTTGTGACTGACTTATCGTTAGCATTAGGAGACCCCTCATTCTTGGATGCTATTGCTGTATTTGAGGACATGAAAGGCTGTTAGAGAAGGGTAATACAGAGAAAGGGAATGTGGAGTTTGTTGGACTGAAGGAAAGGGTTGGATGATTTTACACAACCAGAAAACTCATATATCTGGTTTTCTGTCAAAGATCTATCCAATCAAAGCTTGCTTAGGAACCTTTTTTGGAACTCTGAAAAGCTATGGTTTCTCATCCACATTTTGGGGGAACTCTTGTAGTCTGCTCTCAATGGGTCAAAGAAGACTAATACTTTTTTGTTCGCGGAAAATGTCTTGATCAATAAACTCAATCAAGAATTGTTACCTACGTTTTTAGTGACGTTATGCGACTCGAATAAAGTTTTCTTGATTTTGATGCTGTATCTCTTCCCTTGATTGACAAAGAAAGAATTTCTCTTATCCAATCATGGGTAGTTTGACAGAGAGATCAAGTTTTTTGGAAGAAAAGGAGCTCACTATCTGGTGGAGCATGCCATTTTTTAAGGGTAATATGCCTTTTGATTGTACAGTTCGCGAGGAGGGTCTTGTGATTTGAACAAAATGCAAACTTTAACTTTTCCAACAACTGCACGTTTAAATTAGTCAACATGAAAGCTTTCCTTCATTTTTCAGTCCTCAAACATTGCCTCCATAAGTCGGTAGTATTGACAAAGTGATATAATCTGTCGCAAGGAGGTAATATTATGTCGGTTGCTCTTATTGGACTCACTGCGCTCAAGACCTTCTGTAATAAGCCTTTTTTTCGTGGGTAGAGACGCCTCGGATCATGTGTAAAACGGCTCATCATGTGTCCAAGAAAATACCAAGTACCATATCCAGGTGAATACTGTTATTTTCCAGGGAGATCCAATGACACCTATTAGTTGTCATATTTTCTAAACCTTACGACCTATTGTAGCGCTTTCAATTTCCAATTTGTTTGAAGTATCTCTCGCAAAATCCTCATGTCTCATAGCTTCAATCCCTGAAGAAAGGTTGACTGATCCAAAAATAGATAGGCTGCATTTCCGGTCAATAAAAACTTTGATATTATACTTCATAAGTCAAAAAAGTCGAGCTCACATATTTCTGGCCATTTTGATACAGAATCCGATAAAATCTGATATCTTTATATAATTAGCATTATTTGGTGAGTGTGTACAATTCTACTGTCGCATACATCAATATCAAGGAGTTCTTTCACGTTTGATGTGATTATTGCTAACGACGAACAGTTTGTAATGTTGTCACTGTTTGTTTTCAAGATGAACTCGCCTCAAAAGCATCAAAGCAGACTGTTATATGCCTCGTAAACGACTTCAATGTTCGCAAAGTCTAGGCACTTATCGCCCGCTTCTAAAAAAAGAAAAGAAGCTAAGCCCTTGTACCAACTATTACGTACTACACTGTTATTGAGCATAAAATATCCAATGAATTTTTAATGTCAACCCATTAGCTTACTGAAGGCTTTTTGTTGGCTCCTTCATGTGAGCTATCTGTAGAATGAGTATAATATCCATTTGATGGTATATTGTATTAGCTGCATGTATCGGAGAAAAAAAAAGAAGAATTATGTATAAAATAGGCGTCTATATATGACAAGTGAATATGTACAGAAAGATGATGCTTATTATCTTGAATAGTTGATAATGAATCAGTTTTGATAGAGATAAGGATTGTTTGCGGCTGGAGGTGTCAATAGTTTTGCAAGATTTGAAGGGATCTGGCCTTCAGGATATCTCCATTCTGGATGATGATACAGCTGTAAAGTATTACTGGCATACCATTTGGGTAAATCTAATATAACAAACAATTCGTTGGCAACGGATCACTATCTTAAACGATCAGAGTCGTATCATTGCCTTACCGATAGAACTAGGGTGATTCAGCTTCTTTTGCAAATCTAAACTCATTAATTCTGATCGACAAGATTTATCACGATGAATTTGTAAACCATGGTAAAAGCTGGGCATCATTGTACATTTTTTACCACTACGGTAGGCAAGATAAGTTAAAGCAGCTTGATCTTGACGATGGTTCTTTCGCGATGAGCCTGGTGGTGCAATACAGTTTTTATTCAAGCCACATTCGTACCAAGGTGTGATCAATTCGTCCATAATAGTGCTGTTATTCGTATCGAAACCCAAAGCAGCTCCGTTACAGTTGTGGTTTTTACTATATTTTACTTTGGCCGTAGCTGCATCCTCACCGTAATACTCAAAAAGTCCTGGGTGAGTCCATGCAGTCATGGTTTTGGACGATCGAGGGGACCAAAATCCGCCTTGTTGATGAATAATGTGTGGAATGTTGCGAATAAAGTCAGCGGTAATAATGTTACCAGCATCCAACCAAACTAAAAGCCCATTGGATTGTTGTGTGTATTTTTTACTGGCCTCGTGAACAATACCGGTCTTCCAGGCATATTCACCAGCATTGATAGCAACATCCCAGAATCGAGGGTATTTAAAATAATCAAATAATTCCAAGTCATCAATCAACCCGTTTTCTAGAAAACTGTCAAGCACAGGTAGTTGGGTACGATTCATGCCGATATTATAAAGAACGACGCGCGGAAATTCGTGTGGTTCGAGCTCTTCACGCAACGCATACAATGAATAAAGAAAGTTTTCAAGCGAACATAAATGGTTGGCACTGGACGCTGTGACAATAGTGAAAGGATATTGTGTTGGTTTAGGCGAAACGGGATGGGTGACGACAATTTTCTTCGGGTCTATTGTGGCTGAAGTGTCTGTGAGTTCATATAAAGTATCTGTGAACAATGACTGCTGTGTCTCGTCGAGGATAAGTTGATTATTCACTATTGTTTCGCAGTTATTTGTGCAGGTCTTCACTAATTATATCAGAGAATGTTAGTGAATGACTTCGAGAGCTAGGATTGAACAGAGCTTACCTGACGTTGTAGTAGTTGTTGTGTAAACGATCCTTATCTTCACTGTCGATAGGCAAAAAAAGGCAATAAAAAAAATGATAATGACAGGTACACTCATGATATTCTTCATTGTAAATAAAGATTTGTATTTGGATGAAGAAGCCGTCGAAGATAATGATTTACAGAAACGAGGATTTGACATTTCTGATACAAGAAGGATGAGACAACCGTTGCTGAAGACCTGAAAAGAAGAACAAAAACGTCGTACGGTGGCAAAATTAGTACGTATTTTATACTATTTCTGTTGCAAAATGAGATCCGGTCAATTCGGGGATGAGAGACCAACCTCAGTTCTTCTTGCAAGTGGACTAGAAGCCTTTGTATCACGTAGAATATTATGTATTTTTTGTTTTAGGGAAGCAAAGGAATGTGTAACATTAGTTCTCAATAACAACAAGTTACTAATTATAAATAGCTTCAATATGTCACTTACTTTCATTGTCAAAGCAAGACAAGTATTTCGCAGCGCTGAGCGTATTGTACGCATCGAAACACTCTATGAATGAAAGTATTGGAACTTAAAAAGATGCATGTGGCATTCTTATAATGATGAAGGCTGAAAAATCATTTACTTACTCTTAGGCAGTAATTTCAGCCAAGCCCTTTTTGCATTTTTCCTTTTTTTCTTTGCCTCAATTTTTTTTTTTTTTTTTTTTTTTTGGATGTGTGGGTTGTCCATGAGAACATCACCTTATCAAAGTTGTTCCAACCATCATTTAATCCTGTACATTTGCTGTTAAGGCTGCAACGAAGCAAGACGAAATGACCTCACTCAACGATCTATGGTGTCACAAAATAGGCCAATAGATCTTTTTTTGCCCGATGTTTACAAAGTTGCTGTCAAATTTGGACTTTTTAACTAACAGTTATCAACAAACAGTGCTAGGGCCTCTACTGGCAATCTCATACACATTATATAATAAAACTATGATATTTTTGTTTATACTTAATTTATTAAGATAGCAATCTCACGATGATCCTTTTTCTTTTCTCCAAGGCCTTAGAATGGCTATATGGAACCTGGCTCTTTCTGAACGAGCAGCACATTATAAGAGCTCCGTCTTCCTTATTTGATAATGGTAACTGGGCATTTGCATTGGTGTAAACAATAATCACTAACGGAACCTAACACTAGTCTGCAGCATCAATTGAGGCGAATTAGTTTTTTGTCCCTTCCCCTCCCCCCCCCCCTTGAATGATCGTTTCGCGTGGATAACTTACTTTTGTATGCTTTCTTTATTGGATGATCCCATAATCAACAGATCTGGAGGATTATTGTTAACATATTCCTCGATAATATACTTTGCATCTTTTTCATCTTTTCTGACAATGACTTTTGCTGACCCCTATATTCCATGCGTTTCCATGAAAACAGTATACTGCTTAATTCTATGATTGAATGAAAATTTATAAAAGAACACTGTAGAACTTACAGTTTGTTGATATTTCGCCAAATATTCTTCCAGTTTATTAATCGCTTTTTTCGCATCTTCTTCAATATCAAGATTGTTCATTCTATCCAAGCGGCCACTATTTGTAGAGAGCATTATGAGCAGCGTTCATAAAACAGAATACGTGTAACATACATCGTTCAGCTGTGGCGCAGAAATGCAAAACGTACATGAATGGAAACGTTGACAATCCTGGTGGATTAAGTCCAATAGCATAAAGTATGTTCAATTGATACGGTACGCTTAATTTAGCACAAAAATCAATTGCGTAGTTGATAGCTTTTAACGAAATAGGAGAGTCGTCTGCTGCTATTATAATATGATAGGTTGATACTGTTGTATGATTATTACTGCAGAGGAAAAACGTTACTTCAATTTGTCAATCCCCACTTCGTTTGTGTATGTCTTGATATGAGCGAAAAATAGACATGATAAATACCTCATCGTTAGAAGAAACAAGTAAGAATTTAGAGAAAGAAGTGAACTTTCTGTTCTTTCCCAACAAAAAATGTTGGCAATAAGGGAAATCAGCCCATGCTTCATGCGGGTCAGGTACAGGAGCTTTTTCCGCCAATTGTATCCGGGGAAAAATCAGTAAAATGGCGCTTTCGTGAGCGACCCTTCCCTTTCAAGCGTCAATTGTCTCCATGATGCTGCAATACCATTTAGCCTTTTCCTTCCTTTTTCTTCTAATTCACTCTCCCCATAGTATCACGCATAATGTATATCTTCCTTTTACTGTTTATATTAATAGTTATTGGTACGTAATGCAAATCATAAAAAATGTAGCATCCAACTGTGTTAAGCTTATTTGTTCCATATAAAATGCTTAGCTTGTTGGATTTGTCGGAAAAGAATAAGAACAGTAATATCTTCTGGAGCAAATAAACTCAACCGCTTGTTGGGATACCACCTGTTGCCGACTCATGCTGGATCATTTGAAGATGATATTGAAGATGGTCTCACCAGTACGAATTTCGATCTGAATGTCAACATTAACGAGGAAGACAGTAGAGCTGGTCTCAAGGATAAAGAAGAAATTATGAGAATTATGCGAAAACAGAAGGTTTCTTTCGACGAAGCTCGGCTGATTCGACAACAAAGATTATTGAAGAAGAATGTAAGATTACAAAAGAGTGTGTTTAGCTAAGACATTGAAAAATAATGATCCTGTTGCCATTGTTGTAGAACATCGATCCTGCTACCGGTTTACCAAACGATCCTAAATTTGTACAATTTTGAGCCGCTATACAATTTAAACAATTATTTATTCACTATTCCATTTTGATGGTCTCTTGACCCTGTTTGCTGGTTTTTCTAGGCAATGAATCATACCACACTCACAGGTTATCCTTTTTTAAGCTTTCTGAACTGTTCAATTAAACAGCAGCAGCGAAGCTTTTTTTTTGTTTTTTTTCCAGTCTAGACAACTTTTTTTTTTTCGTTTTACGTTTTGACATGCGACACAATGAGTACAGCACAAATAAGTAAACCTTGGTTCAAACATTTCAAACAGATCGATGATTGGCAATACTTAAAAGTGGCAGTGTATGTTTCAAGTTCTTTTATGAGGACATCAAGATGTTCCAATTGACTTAGTGAATTTCTTCAACTGTCTGCGTGATAGTTGGTCTGACGAAGATTTAGACGTCAAGATCACAGAGCTTTCTTTCCGCATGAGTATTCAACAAGCGCTTCAAAGTGTTTTTGGTGCATCAGGCACATCCTGTTATATCAACGTGTTGGATTGGAATCCTTATAAAAACCAAGGAATCATCAAAGTGAAGCAGAGGTAAAAGAAACAGTGGCAATATCACTTCACAGTAAATAACCTTAACTCGTACCTCCCTTGCGTTCCTTCTTCTCAACAGTGAGTTAGTCACTGTTTGGTCAGCTATGTTAAACCATCAATTTTCGATCAGTAGCAAAGTATGCACATTCGATATCCTAGCGTCATCAGCACACCTTATCAGTTTAGCTGGATAAAATTAATACCACATGCTTTTTATATATAATAATGTATTGAACGACTAGCAACTTAGAACTTTGTAAATAGTAAACCATTATCGCTTGAACCGTAATAAATTAAGAATAGCCGGTCCTTAATCCCATCCTGTCATGGTAACCTCTGCTGTATGAACCCATTTGTTTCCGGTCTCCTTCAAATTAGATACTGCTTCGCTAGCCTCCTCGTTTCCTTTGTTGGTTGGGATTATCCAGCTAGAACCTGTTTCTGCAGAAGGTGCGGCCGCCACAGCATTATCTGAATTGCTTGTAATCCATCCATTCTTCGTGATATCTTCTTCTTTGAACTTGCCTATATCTTCTTTTAAAGTTGTTTCCCTCTTTCCAGCTTCATCATCTGTAGCGCTGCTGTCGTCTTGTTCAGCAGCAGTAAACGATGTTGGAAGGTTGTTGCTCGTGTTTATAGTAGAAGATGAAGGAGACACAGAAATATGCTGTGCAAATAACTTTTCTGAACATTTTCTCAAATTAGCTACCCATTCTTCCATCTCTTTCATTGATTTTGCTCGCAGTGTCCACGTCTTTCTATCTTGGTAATGGTGATTCCACCTGGATTTGGTAGTTGCTTTCCATTGCTTGTTTGTCAAAGATAAGGTGTTCGTCATAGCAGGTTTCGCTGATATCATTTTTGGCTGCAATTGAAACATTAAGGATTGATGGTGGGGGTTGGTGAATGTAGATATAATGATGACCGTGTAATGAGGAACGTAAATAGTAGCATCAGGGTTGGATGGATAGTTTTCGGACCGTTGATATTCGTGGAGGAAGCCTGCAGCGGTCAGTACATAAATGCAATCCAACCAGCGGGTTGTAAACAAAGCACGCGACTTGCCATCCATACGTGTAGCAAGTATTGGTTGCAAGAGAGGATGGGCCAGTTGGATTTGATCGGGATGACGAAAAGAGGCCTTATCCGATATAATGTTGTAATGTTGTGGAGTGACATCGATGCTGCTCTGACGGTCGAGTTCTCCTCCTTCATGATGGCTTCCTTTACGCTTATGGCTACTGTTCCAAAGTTCAGTAATGTAGATAAGTCCATTATCTTGTCGTAAGGCATAGAGTTGCTGTGTCAAACGTTCGAATTCAGAAATGAAATGTTGTTCGGCTGCCCATGTTTCTTGTTGAACACGTAAGACGGTTTCATGAATTTTATTCTCTTGTCGATAAACCTTCACTAATTGATCCACAACACCTAATAAAGTAGAGGGACATATATATACATATAGATATAGAAAAGGAGGTCGACAAAAGGGAGTATTAGAATCAGTGTGCTGCGTGTCGCGCGCACCCAACGGCTCGTTTTGCTCTGGTCGTTATGTAATTTGATTACCTGCATTCATTAGCCATGGATCTTGCCTTGTATGTCCGTAATAGGGGTGTTCTTCAAAAAACAAAATTTGTTGATTTAGCGCCTTTATCCGTTTGGCTGCTTCATACTTCAACTTTGTCAAGGTCTTCAGTGACAATCGGTCATCTTTGCTGATGCATTTCATCATCCATTTAAGTTCTCTATTTATATTCTCGAATGTAGGAATGGCCTGGCTCTTCAAATAGGCAGCAAATTGCACATGATCCTCTGAAGCCTTGTTATGATAATGTTTCCATGCTTCAATGATGCTATTCACATGCTCCCCTCGTCCAGTATGCATGGAACACATACTGCTGTCGTCGCTGATTTTGTGTGCGCTTGACATAAAAGACGTGCTTTTTTTTCGGTTCCCCTCAGAAGAAGGAAGTGACATACGATTCGATGAAGCGTCCAAAGAGGAAGCGTTGGATAAGCCAGTTCTGACTGATTCTACTCCTGAAGTATGGTAAACCTTTGAGACTTGCTGTTCCATATCTGCCAACATTTTAAAGTAATCTAATAAATGCTTGGAAAGCTGCTGGCAGGTAGTCAACCGTTCAATCAATTGCTGGACTGGCTTAATAGCGTTAGGACTATTCTGAGTAGCATTGACAAAAAACGCCTCTAATGTGTCAGCTTGTTGTTGATGTTGTTGCTCCCCTAGGGAACTCATGGAGGGTATAGGTTGAACTTTTTTCGTAGCGAATATCCTGTCAAGCACAAGATTTCTTTTTGGTAGGTCAAATGCAAATTCTGGAGGTGGCTCTAGATTTTTCTGTTGTGTTTCTGCTACGGCAGCCATACTAGAATCGTGTTGGTCAGTAGAATAAGCCAGAGTTGAAGCCAAGTTCAATGTAGAAATCGACGGATAAAGCTTCTTAAGTGAGGTATACGGTGACTTTTGTACACCTGGACTGGTGGCCATATTAATAGTAGATGATATAAAACTACTCATTGATGTTCAAAGAGCAAATAACAGGAGCAAAAGTGAATCTCAAAGGAGGCCTATAACAACCGTGGTGGTAATATACTCTTAAATCACATATTTTTGCAAAGATATTAATGTATAAAAGATATTAAGAGTATTAGAAAAATTTTAAATTCACCAGGCCATCTCGACAAAGACCGAGCGAGGCTTGATTAATATGAAGAAGATTTAAGAAATCTATTAACTGTTGACCGCTCACTATTGGAGAAAAAAAAAAAAAAAAGAGAACTAAACATTGTGTTGGTATATTAAAGAAGTTGATAAAGCCAAAAAAAATAAAAAGAACATGCATAAAAGTAACCTTGAGTTTCGTTTCAGAAGATGATGGTAAGACAATTGTATTTTATTCAGTTATTAATGAGCTTCTTCTCTAGGCTTCTGATACTCACGGAAAAAGTTATAGCATATGTCAGGGCCTCTATCATTTATCATACTTTTTTTGTCAGAAAACTCGTTAATACTCTACTCATAGGACACTATACCTACAAAGTCGAATCAGACGGTAGGAGTGACAATCTGTTCCAACGACTGGCTATAGAATTAAGCTTAGCGTATTGTTAAACTTAATGGATAAGTCACTAAGTGATTTGCATAGTGCGCACTGAAAACAGAGCAGGGTAGTCTGACTTGTGGGTACAACCATTGACAAAATTCATGCCAATGAAGTCAGCCTTGTTAAATTTTCCGCTGCTTTTCTGAGAATTTTTTATATCGGGGTCTTCCCTAATGCCTTTATTTGCAAACGCAAGACACACTGCAGTATCCGAGTTTTCCATTTACGGCAAAAAATCTGACGTATTTTTCGACTCTGCTTTGTTCTTATTCTCTCTCTCTCTTCCTTTCCTAGCTCTCTTCCGTATCCGTTCCATTACACCGTTCTACACTCTAATTGTGCAATTCAGAAAGTAAACATCAAGATTCGAGATTTTATATTGGACAAAACAAAAGTGTTTCGATGCACTCGGCATATACGTGGATATTTGCGACAGGAATCATTGTATTTTTTGTTGTCCTTGTGATATTGTTATTCTTTACAAGATCACCTATCGAGTTACCGCTTTCCTTCAACGGAGATTTAGAAGATCTGCTGCTTTCTGATGCAGAAGAAGATATTGTAAACTTATCAGAAGATGCAAGGCTTAGTTACGAAAGCGCAAGAAGTAAAGCTGACTGTTTCATAAGAAATGAAAATAAAGAGGCAGCAATTTTTTAACTTTTTTAACATGACATTTTTTACTCAACAGCTTGGCAAGAACATCACCCGCCTAACAGCATTCCTACTGACATTACTCCACCGCAATATATAAGTATTCAGGAAAAGGGGGTCTCAGCATTTGAGTTTGAATGGGATTTGGAAGCCAATTGCTTTGTCGCCGGTCGAACAGAAATACAGTTTATGGAAGGCGAAAATTGCGTACAGACGAACTTGCCTTTACCAAGGAACCAAGAAGTGTATTACTGGGAGGTAAAGCAAACAAAAGAATTTGTCTCTCGAACTAATAATAGTCAACTGAATAGGGTGTTAACTGAAAATTGTATTTTTAGGCGAAAATGTTTGACAAACCTGAATCAACAGTTGTATCCGTAGGTGTTGCGACGAAGCCATATCCCAGCTGGAGATTGCCTGGTTGGAATCGATTTTCTATTGGGTACTTCTCGAGCAATGGGAACAAGTATTTTAGCTCACCTTTCAATAATAAGCACTATGGCTTACCGTACAAACATGGTGATGTTATTGGTGTCGGCTATAGACATCGGACAGGATCCATTTTTTTTACGAGGAATGGTCGAAAATTAGAAGAAGCCTATACAGGTTTAAGATGGAACCTGTTCCCCACCATTGGTGCGAATGGGCCTTGTCAGATACACGTGAATTTGGGTCAGGCAGGCTTTGTATTTGTGGAAGCCAATGTTAAAAAATGGGGATTGGCTCCATCGCAAGGCACGTTATCACCACCACCTGCTTACGGAATTGAGCGTGATACAGTATTATTGGCAATGGGATCACAACCAAGCCTTCAAGATCAACACTGCGATAGAAATCTGCAGCAACAGCAGGAATCACCGGATAACTCCACATTAACCCGACCGTATGCCGCTTTGATTGATATGAATGGTGCAAGAGTGCCACATGTTCCTCGTCGGCCACCATCTTATAACGAGCATCATCATCCAAATGAACAAACGAACAACAGTGGCCCTACCGAGAATGGTAACAGTAGTAGCAGTAGCAGTAGTAGTAATAACAGAAATGATAGTTAATTCATCCGTCATCATACCATCATCGTCATCTTCATCGTCATCTTCATCATCCAATATGAGCCCATCATCACCTCTCGCTTTCAATGATGAGCCCAACTTATAACCCATTTTTCGAATTCCCCTTGTCCCCTCTCGTTTCACGAATTTTGAATATCGTCAGATTCACTGAAAGATTTTATTTTATTTTTTTCTTTAATAATGTAGATAGCATATGTATTTATTTTCTATTCTTTATTCAATAAAGATATTTAATATTTCATCATCTAGTGGACAAGAAATTCGTCAGATATGCAAGTGAAGGTGATTGTTTGTGATTTGTGTATAATGATGTGCGATATAAATAATGATAGTGATGTCTAATAATTCAAAAAAACAGAAAAAAAAAAAGTTATTTACATTTCGAAGAAATCGTCATTGTTTTCTGTATCTCCTTCGTGAACTTCAACATCTCCAGTCTTAGTAGCGCTGGTATCCAAGTTTTCGATATCAACGGGCGTTACGGGCTGAAGAATACCTCTTTTGATCAACTGCTCTTTATAATTCTCTCTATATCGCTTGTTTAACTGTACCAAATCCTTATCGCCGTCTTTCAATGCTTGTTTGATATCATTCAAAAGCTTTTCACGCTTTTTCTGGCTTTTGGGATCATTCTCATTGGATTTGGGATAGAGTGATACATAATCAGCCGTGCGTGGATGATGCGTAATATATAACAATCGTATCTCTAATTCTTGTATTTCCTCGTCTATTGCTCGTTTACTGTCCTCGTCGACTGCTTCCTCTAATTTTCGTTTGGCTTGTTTTAATTTACGTTCTGTTTTATTGCGTTCTATTATCAAGAAAAAAAAATATTCTATCAGTCCATACTGTTTCATTCATTCAAATGCGAGTAGAAAACTATCATAGAGAACCCTCCAATTCAGTATGGGTCAGTTGCTGTACTTACCGAAATGCTTTACTTTATGGTATTTGCTGGATTTACTACGTTCAAATTCATCTAATGTTCGTTCTCCCAACTCAAATTCCAACGCGCGTAGTTTTCTTTTATTTTCAATAATAAGCTGCGAAGGAGCGCCTTCCTAAAGATGAAGAGAAGCAAACAATCGTCAGTTGAGCAGTCATTTGTAGCCAATGGGGCAATGGTGATGTATTTACTCTGTTTATGGCTCGTTTCGTATCGCGGATTTTCTTTTTAATCTGACTCAAGCTCATACGCTTGTCGCCTACAATATTTTGTTTATTTCTGTTTCTTGTAAAAGAAGATTTGTTTGGACCTTTTTTGTGAACGACCATGTTTGTACGTATGTAAAAAGACGTTGTTATTACTGGTAAAGTTGCTTCTTTTGGCCTGAAGCCCCCGCCCACTTCTTTCTTGAGAAAACGAAACACGTCACGCAATGATGAGTGGCTTCAAACTTATCGTTTGCATTAACCAATCAAAATCACTCCAATGACACTTATTTGTATACATGTTTGCTTTGTCCTGCAAAAAAAAGTAAGCTTTACTTAATGAAAGACTTATGAATAGAAAGAGTATTCTGCAGATTTTTCCAACAGCATTCTAGCCGCCAACCTAGTGATAAGATAAAATACCCATGCATATGCCATTTAAATTGTTGGATAAACGTCAGCTTTTCGTGAGATAAAGGAGCTGTGAAGACTATTGTTCTCAAGAGGCAGTCTAGGTCATGTCGCAGGAAAGATAAGGTCAATTAAAGAAGTTTGTTTGTAATATTGATTTTTTTTTTTCTTTATTTCCATATGAAGAGCGGTACGAGCTATTTTTATCGTTGTTGCCCCTACGTTATTTTATCGCTGTTGCTCCACGTTAGAAAATCAAGGAAACGTCTACACTGAAACAGTAAGATAGAATGAATGTGTCATACTCTGAGGAGGACGGCCACGACGAAGTTGTTTTATCGCATCTTGACCCCCCGCCCCATTACATTCGTGAGACTGCTGCCACTCCGGTTTTCCCGCTGGACAACGCATTGCCCTTCCCTCGCCTCCCTCTCCCATAAGAGCCTGAGGAGAGGAAATGAGGGAAAGGCACATGTCCAGAATTGCAGCGCCGTGACTTGCCAAGTGCTTGCTCCGAGGTTGTACCTTACTGTTACGGCCACGGAAAGGTGCATTGCGATACTCCAGAAAACATGCAGGAGTGGAAAGAAAGAAGACAAAAGAACCTTTGACTGGCATGCACTACGAAGAGCCGTTTTTTTCTCTCAGCAAACGGCCCAAAAACAAGCAGATACAAGGGCTCATGACACCCTAAACGCGCCCCCCAGGAAGAAGAAACATCTTGTATGCGCCGATTACCCTTTTTCACAACAAGAATTAAATTGCATTTTAATAACATATTTGATTCAATCTCCTCCCCCCCCCTTTCTTTTGGGTAAAGGGGAATTACTATAAAACGCTTACATATATGGCTGCATATGCTATAAGCAGCCTGCCATTAGTCGCGCCATTCACCCAACAGAAGCCTACGAAGCAAGGTTCTTCAATGTTGCAACCGTAACAGAAACATAGGAAACACCTTGCTCAAATAGGATGACGTGGGTCCACAGTGCTCTCATAGCGTGTAGTAAGCGACATGCGTTCTGACAAATGCTGATAGACATTACGTTTTGAAATATGCATGGTTTAATTTTGACCAACTAATTGAGAGAATTCAATTATCAATAAAGAGTAAAGGTAGAAAAGATATAATTTTTTTTTTTTTTTACCTTTTTAAAAGAAAAAGAAAAAAAGAACGATAAACAACAACTAGACAGCCACGCGAGATGGAATTGGCGGATGTCACGATGTCACGATTGTTGTTTACCGGAGGTTCAAAATTTTTCTAATGTCTGTGGTTTCTTTTTGTTCAGAATTTTCAAAGCAACAGAACAGAAGAATTGGTTTTCTGGAACGTTTCCAGAACATTCCTGCTGACGGATGGCTTCAGGGAACATTCTCCATGCGAAACTGTTACCCTAATGCCCTGTGAAAGATGTGAGTAAAGCTACGGTTAATATCCCATGCAATACCGTTGAGGGAACCTATACTTACATCCGGGCATAAAGTGAAAAGGAAGAGCAAAAAGTAATAAAAAGAACAATTCGTCTTTTTCTTATTTATCGACTTCTTCGTTATAATTACAACCCCGCGCGTATGGACTGTTGAGGTCGTTCATAAAGCAGCATAGATAATCACACACTATGTGGAGAAATGTAACTAATGACAAGCTTTGGCTGGTATCTTAATTGACGGAGGTTATGTTTCAAATACAAGCAAAAGACCACTATATCATTTCTGTGATTTATTAAGAGTTCCTATCCTTTACTTGGCTAAAAACAAAGGATATGCCTTTTGTTCGTTTGCGAAATGGAACAATCGAGAACTAATAGAACCTTTTTAAGCAGCAGGAACATGATGATGGCAAACAACGTTTCAAGTCCATCGACTCAATCCATATTCCTTACTACTGCTCCTATGCAGATTTTTGGATCGACAAATAAGGGACATTGGGAGTTTTCCCAAAAGTCGCCACAATTGACCCACATATCCGGATGGATACTATTTTGAATCATAACCAACAGCATCACTTACCATGCTATCGTCACTTGTGGCCCTTTTATGCAATTTATAGAATGCTTGTCTATTCTTGCTTCTTGTATTGCTGCGGCTGTATTACTAGCCTAACTTTGCCAAAACAGGCCTGTATATTTGTGTATAAAAAAAGATGGTTCTATTTGTTCAATGCTTGCAAGGCAAATTTCATAGATTCACAATATGAAAAGATAGCATTAAAGATTGGGATTGTGTGATATAGTGGTTCAAATAACTTTTTAAACAGCCTGTGAAGGTGGGCTATTCCTTTTATGAAAAAAGCTTTTTTGAAACAGGAAAGAGGGTCAGATGCGTTCTTAAAAGTTGAAGGAGGATATGCAGAATTCTGCGTTTCTGTTATCTGCCTGGGTATAGCATATTTACATTTGGCATAACATACATCCCGTCCTGACTTGTCTACATTCAATTGAGTGCATAGCTTATATCATGTCTGCAACTGCTGAGGTTGCGAAGCATTGTAGAAGGGGGGGGCGTGTTATCTTACAACAGCTGAAGGTTCGTCTCGATGCCATCCAAAGAGCGCCAGCAAGATATGCTTCGTTATCGATCAGCAATATTACTTATTCCGGCTATCCTTCATAACACTATTCTCCAAAACAATTATGCTCCATATTATATTATTGATCGGCCTAAATCACTATTCATTCTGGTGATAAGGTTTTAATCAATGATACGTTGTATATACTTTGTTACTTTTTGAGAAAATGTCTTATAAGCCCTTGTTTTTTTCTCTTTGCGTGATTGTCGAGTATCAATTTTAGGAGCATGCTTCCAATTCCGAAGAATGCTGCTTGCCAACTCAATTTGGACAATAAATTTCGTAGCGTTAGTGCGTACTATGACTTGGCGATTAATAAAGTGGGTATCACATTACATATGAGTGGGCTGTTCATAGAACTTTTACAATTTGAAAATTTAAAGATATTGGGTAAAACTCTAATTTAATTTTTTCTAAATCTTGATCACGTTACATTGTGGTTGAAAAACGGCAGTTTCGAACCAAGGCTTACGGCGTACGTTAAATAGTTAATACTGCACAAGCCAACCATCAAAATATCACCGCTGAAGATGTAGCTGTACAGCTTAGCATATGATCAAGACACATCTGCTGTAACTAATAGATTAGCGGCTAATTTCTATCCTACTGTCACTCTAACTTTTGGTGTAACAAAAAATCGCATTTTTTACGATGGTGGGGGGGGGGTGGAGTTGCTCTTTGATGAAAAGCTTGTCCACGTTACTAACGGTAGTTAAAGTGTTGCTTACAGGGAAACATTGCATATTTTTAACAAGCGAAAATCATATGAAGGTACATCAATGCCATTTCTAAGTTTGTTAAACTCTCCAAGTGGGCATTGGGCGTCAATAGAATGAACCAGCAAGAGATCCATTGGCAAAAGAAAATTCAACGATGTGGAGCAAACTTTGGAGATAGGAGTAAACAACACCTTAATAAATAGGTAGTTTTGACTTTTCGAGTAGCAACTTTATGTATTATCTTTTGCTGATCAAGTTCAACATTCGTATAACACGTCCCTTAGATCTCTTGCTCCCTTCCTTGAAGCAAGAGTACGATACTCTCAGTGCTCTTGACAGAACATTTCAACGTTATGCCAACAGTCCAGAACTGCCCTTGAGAATGCTAGTAGGTGACCTGTTCGAGTTTGACATCAGATAACAAGTTTCTGTTTAGCATTGCATTGGTAGCTACTGTTAATTCTAATCAGCTTGGAAAGATAGGTTATTGATCAGCTTATACGACATAAATGGTACTATTCGTCCTGTCTTTGCTGTGTCAGTCAATGACTTTTTTCAGCCCTGCCATCAAGCGGAAGAATTTTTAGACAACTGGCCGAGGAGTGGCTGTTACTATAAGGCGAGCCCAGCATAAGATCCTAAGATAGTAACCATGGTCGTAGCAGCACGATAGAAGAGTGGATACAATGCCTACTATCATGCGTTTTCTTCATATTTTAATTATACAACAATTATCTTTTGCTTATTTTCAGGAACAGTGTTCTTAAGCGGTATGCAAATAACGTATGAATAGGATCCTCCTTTTAATTTAAAAACAAATACCAATTACAACTTTACAAAAATTACAACATGTCTTTCCTAACCATTGCTGTTGAAAACACCAGTCGAATGTTTGATAAGAAACATTTACCTTAACGGAAAAGGGTACATTTGATTGTCCCTTCTGTTTCAACCCAATTAATGACTATTTTCGTAAAGAGGTGATAGGCTTTAAAATCTATGAGCATAGCTATATCTCTTTTCAAAAGCTGAAATAATGCTGCGTTATCAACAGCGAGAGATTCCTCAAAAGAAACCAGATGGTAGACCCCAATTGCTCTTGAAAAGTCAAAAGAATATAGAATATGCTAAACAAAACTGGACTTTGACGAAGAGAGTTCAGTAAGCATCTCATTTGTCAAGACCAAGACTTTCCATTGTGAACAGAAGGATAAAAGAGAGATTCTTGTTCAAAATACCGAGGCAGGCTTTCAAATTACAAGCATGTGCATGATAACCAAAGTGGTACAAAAAATGTTCCATTTGAAAGTGCAAGCACAATATTGACATGATGAACTAGAAAAAGATAATGCATAATAAACTGTAATTTATTGGAAAACGTGATTAATGAAATGGTTGTGTAAAGAGTAGATAGAACTTATATGTAAGTGAAGGATAACTGCAGTGAAGAAGGGAACTGTTTTTTTAACTGTACAAAGGTTGATGAAAAGGAAAGAGGAGCATTTGCTTTGGGAAGAGCCATTACAAGTGATATTCGTCATTTTGTTTCCTCTAAATGGTCGAAAAATACTTAAAAATAACAGGTGTATATTGGTACATTGTCACAATGGATAAGGAGACAATGCTTAATACAATTGTGTCTATAGCGAAAATGTTAAAATGACGTTAGCTCATGAGAACTCAATGTTGAAACATTACTTCTTCATTAAATAGGGAGTTGCATATATCCTTACTGAATATAGCCTTCTCCCAAGGCTCTAACATGTATAAAGCTGTTTGTAATTCATATTGATATAATTTTCTAGACAAAAACTGAGAAAGTCGATTACTCTCCATGATTCGAATGCTCTTTTTGTAAAAAGGGAAATAAAGAGGTTAATACTGTTTTCAGCAAATGGAAAAAAAAAAAAAAATTAA
The DNA here is from genome assembly GCF_025528875.1 of Mycotypha africana. Classification (NCBI taxonomy): domain Eukaryota; kingdom Fungi; phylum Mucoromycota; class Mucoromycetes; order Mucorales; family Mycotyphaceae; genus Mycotypha; species Mycotypha africana. Next base: position 1,909,222 of record NW_026515731.1, read on the forward strand.
GTTTGAATCAGAAGTTTCAAGTCACGATTGAGGTCCAGCATAAACGGATCCATTAAAAAAAGAAATTGGTTCGTTTCTCAGAAGAGTTAAATTCAGGAATCATTTTGATACCCTTCAGAAATTAAAAAAAAAAAAAAAAAAAAAGTGAAAAGCACTTATCCTCACTTAAAGCTCTAATTTCAGAAAACAGAGATAAGCTTAAAATCCCCGTTGCTACGATAAAATGCATGCTAATTGTTTCAAGAATGATGTCGCATTAGATTCGACATGTAGTCTAGCTTTTGCCACTTGAATAACGAATAAGCTTGCTTTGCTTCCTGCAGGTCTTTTAGTATAGACTTTCTAATTAACCTCTAACTTTTTGATTATCACTAGCACGTTACGCTAGTTGCTTGTGTATGTGGCAATCTTGCGTGTATTTGAGATGCTTATCGTTACAAAAATCTCTCATTTCGTCTGTTATGCAATATTAATTATGTCTATAGTTCGTCTCTTTGTTTCTCTAGAGTAAGGCCTTCCTTGTATTTTGGTTTCTTTATAATCGCCTTTGCTCCTTTGTTTCCTTATTTTGCTGTCTAAATTCAATTTGGTTTCTTCTTTTTTTTTAGGGTCCTTTGTAACTTACTAGTTCCTTAAAGCCAAGCAAAAAGCTATATATTCCTCTTTTTCCCTTTCTCTTTCAATCTTTTCAAACGAATGCAGCAGCAAGCAACAACTATTGAGCAGGAAGTATATACATCGACAGTCATTGGTGCATCTGCAATGGCATATCAGTTTCAAAATCAATACAGCGGCGGCGGACTACTTAAATATCAAAATATATACCATATAGACTGGAAACTGCATTCTTTATGGATTGTAGCCATTATCAGTTTCATCATACCACATTTATGGTGGCTAGTTCCACTGCCAGGCTCAGAATTATTGCCAGCTTACCGAACATACCCGGCAACTTTTTTTAACACAATATTTACTGCATTTGCCTGTGCACTCGTTTGTCGATCAATTACAGTTGCTTTGTTGAAAACTTTTGAAAATGGAATATATCCTGATTCCGTCGTGCGGTATGGCTCCGCTGGTGGATTTGGTGCCATATGGAGTTGTGTTCGCTACAGATCTGGTTTTCGTTATTTCTTGATTGCTTCTCTTGCTACTATTTGCATGCTTTTGGGAAATGCTTTGCAAAGTGAGTTCATGTCTTCCTTGTCTGTTTCTTCAAGAGTAAGCAACGTCTTGTATGAAACTCAACTAGCAGAATGCCGCCACACGACTGCGCAGGATTTTGAAATGGCTTCAAACGCATATACTAATGGATGGATCAACCATAACTTATCCGACGCCTCGGGTCTACTTATAAAAACGCATAGCCCCTCAACGGCATTATCTGTTCTTACATCAACATTGACACCTATCTCTGCTTCGTTCAGTGACACAACCCTCAACAAAAGGTGGGCAAACGGTATTGTCGAGCGATGTCATGATAAGAAGAACAACAAAGCCGGCGTACCTCGATGGAATGACCAGAATAACAGTTCCAACAGCAACGGTACCCTACTGTTGCCTGGTGAGCAATCGACAGCACAATTCGATCAACCGAACGTACAGCAACCAAACCAATATCAGCAAGCTCCTCCAGAACCGGTTCAAGACTACAGTAACCATAAGGTTTTCTTGACCATCAACGGTGAGCAAGTCGCTATCGATAATGCAACATCCTTATATGATTTCAGTCAAAGTAAGCTGATCGTGTCAAAAACTTCCGATAACGCTGTCTATCGCTACGATAATACAACCAATGCTATCCGCTTAAATGTGATTCGGTACACTACCAATGACGGCAAAGAAAGCATTATTTTGTATTCCAATCCTCTCCATGGTTACTCTTCTGGATTCTATGTCACCTCGGTTGCTTCGAATTTCACTTGTGCCGGCAACGAATGCAAACCAATCAGTAACAGCAGTCTCAATCATGCTGATAATCGAATCGTTGCTGACGCATTAGCAGAGGCTATTCAATCAGGTATTGGCATGTATGGCACCCTAGCCATGAATAACTCTCTCCCGCTTAACCTCTTGAACAACCAGTCGCTGGACAATAAAGGTGCGCTCGCTGATTCGCTCTTTGCTAATCCTGCCTGCCCTGAAGCTAAACTGTTGCCAGGTATCCGCACTCAAAAGCTGCTGACTTATTCAGCGGCTCAATGGACAATTCTTAGTATCATTTGGACCGTCCTTTATGCTATTCTTTGGGCTATTGGAGCATGGCTCATCGGCTACTCTGAAGAAACATGGTCAGAATTAGCGAGAACAGGCTTGATGTTACCCCAACTAATACATAACTCTCCCAACCTCTTTGTGGATAACTTGAACGGAGCAGTTGTTGATCAACGGGCGTTCTTGACTATGGAAAATGGCAAATTCGAATACACCAAAGACAATCAAAACCACCATCATGGCTACACTGTAACAACGGAAGAAGTGCTGGATTCATAGAATTTCCGTTATCTTAATAATGTTATATAGATGTCTTCAAGTTGTAAAAAGAAAAGAAAATCAATCTTTGTCATATTTTGTCCTCCTTTCACCTTCATATATCTCAGTTTATCGATCCGAAAATTCGATATTTTACTATTCTTTACTATCCATAATAAATAAGTTTAATTGCTGTGTATTTCAAAATAATTTTTCCCCATTTTCACCTTAATGTCATCATAAGACTGCTACATTTGTCAACAACTTCCAGTACTTTAGAACCAAGCTTTGTATAATTCTACATAATCTTTGTTTGCTGGAAAAGGCAACCTATTTACGACCGGCAAACAGGCATGTACTGCTAATGATGGGCAATAATACAAGCAACGACCAAAACTACAGTTAGCAATGCATAGCTTGTATTGCAGCGTAGGAAGCTAACAAAATAATATTATTATTCACAATCACTGGTTTCAATGTGCGTGCCGAAATCTTCGTCTGTGAGTGGTGACATCTATAAATCTCCTACTGAGTCCCTTTTAATTTTTCAATATGTGTAACAACATTTTTTTAACTCCCACAGCATATTGCTCTTTTCTGAAGGACATACTTCATCATCTACTGTGATTAATTAGATCGATGTGAGTTAGGACTGGTAAATCCTTATTCTTTTATCTGTTCCTTCCCTTCGAAAAGCAATAAAGGACGTTTAAAGTTGGACATTTAAATCTATTTAAACTGGGTCGTCGAAGAATCTTCTCGTAATAGTCGATGATGGTCTGAAGTAAAGAGGTTAACCAAGTCTAAGTTTACTAATGGATGTAATAATAAAGCTGTGTGATGAAGTTTTTCCGTTTTAATAGTTGTTGTAAACATAAAATAATACTGAACTCTCGGAAGGCTCTTCTGTATACAGCGCAAAGGGTTGTAATGCCTATGTTATACTACAGTAGAGGAATGTCAATGATGCAAAGATTCTACTTGCTATTTGCTGTATCTAACATTACATTGCTCTTGGATATCTGCATAATATTATATTACAGATCCATATAGAGTTTAGGATAGCCTTGATTGATAGACTTTCAGAAAAATACTCTTTCTTTAGGAGAACATTATAACATTTTGATTATTTTATCTTTGCGACAATAATTCACTTGATTAGAATAAAGATGCTATAGCATTTTAATTTAAACAAATCAGATAACTTTATTTTGCAGATCTAATAATCTAATAATGAACACAGAGTCTAGTCAACTGAGGCTATTAACCAACAGGTTGATTCACAACTTTATCTTTTGATATTATCCATAAGACGCAAGTGAGGTATTTAAAACAGTTTATCTTGTCCATACCATCAGTCATTGGCTGAAGAATCTTTTACTAACGATCGGCTTTTATGACCAACTAAATTAAAATTATAATAATGCATACCTTGAAACAGCAAGTAATTACGTGCCTGGGGCTTGTATTGTAAGTGTTTACCTCCACTAGCAAATGGCTGATTAAATTCTTGAGATCTTACTCATATTCTTTTGGAAGGAGCTTTATAAGGCACATTTATTTGCCTTTCAGTGAAAAGTGAGGGGTATAAAAATGCATCAACAAGATAGAGAGCTATTTCACAGTGGATCTAACGTAGAATAAGTTATAGGCAGCCTTGCTAAGAACTTTGGATGGATCACAAATAGAGAAACGGGTATCATCAAAATTGTGCCATTCATTTTTGTAAGCATTTCGAACACAAGCGGTATAATGGCCTCCTGTCAAAGAACCATAATGATTCGATACAGCATACAAATCATACTTGAAAGAAGAAGGGTCAGGTGTTTGGCTGGGTGGGAACATCCATTCAGGAACGTAACGGGACAAATCTAACCCACTATAGAGAGGGCAAAAGAATATATATAATGCATATGTATCACGTTAGTACTCTTATGCAATACATGCTAAGGAAAAGAGGATACTTTACACCATCGCAGAATTGACGTAAGTTTCTAGTTTATCTTTAAAAGGCCCATCAAAAGAAAACCGCTTCAAATGGATTAACAAGACATCCGGCAATTTGGATAATGTGAGTGCTTTACTTGCTCGTCGTCGCGTTTTACAACGAGGACAATTCCATGCATCATCCTGGTCCAAAATCTCTTCCTTTACGAAGTAATCCAAGCAATCATATATACTAACACTGGAGGGCCCATGTCGGGTAGCAGGGATTGGTAAGGACAGTGACATAAAAGCATTATACGTAGTTGACGTCGTATGGCACGTCAAGCAAGTGAGTCGACTACGATATTGTCCCTGAAACAAACTTACGACTACGCTCGAATTGCGCTGCAGATACTTCTCCCACGCAATTGCACTCGCTTGCCAATCTGGTAATTTCTCAAATTGTGCCTCGTCCTCAGCCGTTTCAAGTGATACTGAAGGTGAATATCCTTTCCTACCTTTTACAACCAAATTGCAATCCTCATGCAAACCATCCAACAAGAAATTCAAAAATTCTTGAGAATCGTGCTGTTCACTGCCTTGAAACTGAGGTGCAAATTTGATCAATGCTTGTCGAAAAAGAACAGGAGAGATAAAATTGTAATTTTCACTCCACATGGTACGTAGCAAGCTAGCAAAGCTTTCGGCCAATTCACCGCCAGTACCCAAGAAATTATCTTTGTTGATGTGTTGTCGATAAACACCGGAGATGTAATAACGGGCAAAAGGAATTGTTCCACTTAGACATTGAATAATAGAGTTCATAAAGCATGTATTTCCTAAATTCTTAAGACCAGTAATTCCTATCATGACGCTGCCTTGTTGGGAGAAAGCATTTGATGAAATAGGACCCATACGGTATTCATTATGAAGAACACGCGGTGGCGATGTTGTCGTAGATGTGTCATAATAGTTATTCTGACGAAAATTAGTGGCAGCAAGTTCCGAAATAGTAGTATTAGTAGTAGGCGGAGATGGTAACGGCCGTGTCGGCTTAGGCGGAATAGGTGGCACTTCGAACTGTTTGTTTGTGGTAGTAGTGAATCCATGAAAAGGATTATCGATAAAAGTCTTTTTCCGTTGAAGAGTTGATTTATATGGTGCTGATGTTGATAAAGCCGGGCTAGGATGTGGCACAGGCATAGCCGTAGCATCGGCGCCAATGCCATTATAGGATTGATTTAATGTATTGCTAAAGACTCCACGAATAGGAGGAACCGTTTGGCCATTAAAGCTACTTTTGGTCATTGATTCTTTAGTTCTCGTAGATGCCGCATCGCTGAACTGTTAGCAATAAATTAACATGTCAGTATAGACAAAACTTTTGCACTTAATGCGATATTAACATGTATAAACTAGCAGCTTACATAATCGTAAACTGTATGATGTACTTTAACAGCAGTTACTGAAGGGTTATCCGCTGAGGGTTCATTGTTGGTATTCAATCTCGGGGATGCTGAGTGATTCTTTCGCTGATTGTCCTTTTCACTTTGCTGCTGTTGTTGTTTTTCCTTGCCATCACTATGGGCATACCTATATATGCCTCTTTCACCTATGATTTGTTTCCATGCGTTGAATCCACCTGCTAACATTATGGGTGCTCTTTGCAGCGTCTTGATAAATTCAAGCTCATAAATGGCTTCCGTTAATTGACGTAGAGCAGGACACTGCTGGATCGTCGTTGAGTTTGCATCATAAAAAACGATAATATCAAAGTGGTGTCGATGGGCAAAAATTTGCTGTTCTGTGTCAGGATTCAGTAGCATCGACTCTTCAATCTGTTTCGATGTAATGCTTTATGTTGATCATATTTTCAAGTTAGTGTTGCTGGTAGAAACGTAAGAAAAGAAACAAAAGGAAGATGCCCATCAAAACTCACTTACTTTTGCTTTAAAATCAAAGGTTCTATTTGTACTATCCATTTGTGCTTTATAAATCCTTGATCAAAGATATGTCTGGGTCGAATATCCAGAATCAGTACACTGGGTTTTTCCTGTTGTAGTTGATGAGCATCACCCTTCCTAAGACTAATCCAAGATGCTAACTGCTTTGGGTTAGCTATTAAAGTTGGCGGTGTAAGAGTAAAATTCTTCAATGGGGATGGAAACTGGATGTTGAGACCTTGCTTTTCCTTAAATTGTTGCTGCTGAGACGAGCTTATGCTATTACAAGTGTCTGCCAAAACCATATGGTCATTAGGGGAGATATCATAAGTGTGTGGTGGAGGCGGTGGTGACAATGAAGAAGAAGGTGTAGTTGGAAGTGAAGATGAGGATGACGGTAAGAACGACGGTTGGGACGGAGGGTTATGTATGTCAGAAGGAAGATGTATTGGAACGGAAGGTAAGTCGTCTAGCAAAGTTTTGGAGTCGAAATCATCTATAGCAGGGTATTTGATAATAGCAGCTTCCAATAAATCTTGGCCATTGTCTTTGTCATCAGCTTGTAACTGTGCGGTTATTTCTTCCAATAGATTCAAAATTTGATCATTTGTACGCTAGGTTCATGAAGTACGGTTCACTTGTCAGGCTGAATAAAGTATAACTACAGATCCCAACTATTTTGTATTGTTTCTTACTCTTTTCAATTCTTTATAGAGCGTGTCTTTTTTGGCTTTATCAAACTGAGGATGTTTCTTTATAATCTCCACCATTATACTACACATCACAATCTCAATTAGAATTAGTTCGTTGCCCTTTGTTTTGCTTTGCAAGAAAATTTTTACCTGCATCCTTTCATATAATAAATGTATGCATTATCTAAAGAGCCTTTAGCATATGCTGCATCGGCCTGAAAGAAAGCGTGGAGTCAGAGAACTTTCTGTGTATATTTACTTGATCAAAAAGGAAAATGTCTTTACTTGTTCATATAGTTTGGCTACTGTGCTTAGCCAACTTTTAATAGCGTATTTAACAAAATTTGTTTTATCTACAGTAGCTTTTCTGGATAAATCTGCAATTGCTGAACCTTTTGAAACGGTCATTATTGTTGCCGTCAGTTCAGAGAAATAATAAAAATCGAAAAAGTAAAGCTGGGCAACGAGAAAAAGGAACTGTGCTTTTTATCCATCTTTGTTCTTTGCTGTAAGCATAATTTGATTAAATCGCCGCTTTCAGCAGATGCTTTTTTAACAGCATGCATTCTTTTACCTCATTTTTTTTTTGTTTCTATTCAGTTTTTTTTTTAGAAAAATGTCTGGTTTTCGCCGAAGTAGCAGAGTAGTTAAACAAACTAAAGAGTTAAAAAACAATCGAGCCGTTTCCAGTATACAAAAGAAGAGAAAGTATAGTATTATGCAGTTGTGGAGTATGTCAGAACATGGTTGACAAGGACTGTATTGCCACTTTTAAATTTTGCACAGCAAAAATAGTGTAGCTCAAACTACAAAAGAAATAGTTGAAAAGATCGTCAAGCAGGTACGCGAAATATAGAACATTTTGAGTAGAGCATTAACCTCAATGTCAACTTATGATAGGATGAAGAGAAGAATTTACAGAAGACTGCTATTACCAGGCAATCGATGAGAAAAGTAGGACAATTTTTAACGTTATTTGTCTTCTCATTCTCATTGACTATCACAATTATTGTAGTTGGATAACAGGCCCTCTATACTTTACTTTATGGATAAAGACGCTCATTTGGAAAAAGCAATTGAACATTTTAAAAATCAAGACCCCAAACTAGCTGCTTATTTGAATGATAAACTGCTTTTGAAATACAGAAGTCGACTGTCTAGGCACTCGGCTGGGCTTGTAAACGCATTCAGGTACGGAATGTTTAACCCACCACTGAGTTCAATCCCCTTGATTTACAGGAATCATTTGCAGGTGTCTTGGTACTGCTATAATATATCAGCAAATACATGGTAAAGCAGCTGCTTCAATTGAATCCCGTTTCATTCAATTGTTTACTACTCTCTCAAATGGTTTTCCTACACCTGAACAAGTTCTTGAAAAAAGTATTGAGGAGCTCAGATCAGCCGGCCTCTCCGCCAGAAAGGTGGGACACATTTATATAATTACTTCCGAACTTCTACTAATATTGCCCCTTCATTATTTATAATTGGTATTCAAGGCTGAGTATTTACGCGATTTAGCCGCCAAGTTCAAAGACCAAACGATCCAGCCGGAGCATTTTGAATCTATGTCCTATGAGGAAATTTCAAAGCAATTGTGTTCGGTCAAAGGGATAGGACAGGTACATAAACTAATCGTAAGTCGAATACAAAATCTTATCATACTTATCATACATTCTACACTAGTGGACAGTCGATATGTTTCTCATGCTGGATTTGCACCATTCGGATATATTGCCTGTGGGTGATCTAGGCGTTCGAAAGGGAATAATCAAACATTTTGGTTTAACCATTCCTAGCAACTGTAGTAAATCTAAAGTGTTTCCTGCTCCTGATCAAATGATTGAACTGACACGGTGTTGGAGACCGTACCGAACTTTAGGCGCTTGGCTTATGTGGCAAATTCAGGATATCAAAGTGGTCGGAGAAGATGCACATGCAGAAGAAATTGTTTGAGCAGCAACATTGTTAAGCAATATTGTTAATGATTATTTGGTAATTGAGGAACTTTCGGTTGCCATTACGATCAAAATGGTTGTTGATCTTCAAAGAATTAAGGTTAATCAAAAGAGTTAGAATTCTGTGAGAACTTGTTATACTCTTTATTCAGTGAAAATCGTACAAAAGAAAAAACTTGTATGGATGAAAGATTTTCTATCTTTTAAAGAATGATGTGTTGGTCTGAGTAGAGCGGGTTTAGTCGGTGTCATATAGACTGTTTCATCAAAGACACGGGTACCTTCACTATGGTTGAGCGCGGGTACTTACTCATTGAGAGGTTAGAGGATCGGACTGTAAGCAATAGGCGACGAATATAAAAATAGAATGGTAAGACCACTAACCAATGTCCGTTTACTGACAGATCATTGTGAATGAGTGAATTATTATTGAAGTACTATGTACTATGGATATGTAAACCTCATATGTAGCATTTGTAGATCATAATTAATATCAGTCGCTGTATTTCAACTGTGCAAGATTCTAGAAGTCTAATCTCGTATTATGGCTATGGTTACTCCTAATGTCATAATTCCGAATCATAATGTAGAACTCTGGCTCATATAACAACAATGGTGATTTTACGAAAACTCGTGTATCTATTAGCACATGCCATAATCTTCTTGAGTACGCTTTTCAATATTACTGTTTCCATTATATCCTTATCAGTTTTTTGAATACTTTTAGAATTATCTCTGGAAATGGTGAGTCAAAACAATTTCTTGTAACCACCCCCCCCAACTTGAATCTGTTCGAATGCGCCATCCTTTTGAAGTGATTACATATATTTTTCTCACCAGAAGCCTTGGCATTGAGTATCGAGGCAACAATAAGACCCTAAAGACGCAGGATCTCAAAAAAAAATAAACACTTAAGACAAATTAGAATAATAAATCATGGTTGAACGGATATGGTGTATACCTAGCAAATTTGAGCATACCATGTCGATGAACAATCTTAGTTGTTCAGCATTAGCGCGAACACCAGCATCACCCGTTTGCAATTGCAATAACGGCTATGCAGCCTGTATCAGTTCTTACGCCTACTTTAACAAATGAAGCTGGATTACAATAACGAAGAAAAGAACTTGCAACAAGACTAGCTACATCCACGATTAACTGGCAGATATTTAAATGAAGCCAATGAGTACAGTTTGTTTGATCACAATTCAAAGGAAGAGTAAGTATTGATTCAGACATGCCGCAGCAGAAAGTTTCGTGATTAAGCAACGACCTGTACCAATATTATGACCGCCTGATAACAATACAAAGACAACAACAATGCTACAAGTATACGAAATACCTGTCACCACAACACGTAAAACACACTTTAAACAAGGCCCGGACGTAACGCACCTTTCAGCTGAACGATAAGTCCAAAGCCTAAATGACAAGAATTTCAATTAAGCTTATTGAAACCTCTGAAATGATTGCTAGCCGTTTGCTTTAAAGTTTTGTTTCACAACCGAAAACGATGGCTACTGCACAGTTCTCTCATAAAAAACGAACGTAAAAGGGATTACTGGTGTGAATTCGATACGACCTGAAAGTCCAAAGCCATGCCTGAATATGTGATTAACAGAATACTCGACTGGTTAAAGCGAGGTTGAATTTCGTAGGCTTAACAATATCACTACAATGCTCAATTTTTTAAAGGCTCCAATTTTTTAAAGGCCCTTTTTTAAAGGCACTTTTTTAAAGGCACTTTTTTAAAGGCCCTTTTTTAAAGGCCCCATTTTTAAAGGCCCTTTTTTAAAGGCCCTTTTTAAAGGCTCTTTTTTTAAAGGCTCTTTTTTTAAAGGCTCCAATTTTTTAAAGGCCCTTTTTTTAAAGGTTTTTTTGTGCAGTTTCTTAAAGATTAAACTTTTAAGCGAGTTTGACATTCAAGGCACATAAAAAAGAACTGTTTGAGTATTTCAAAAAGCATTTTTTTTACAAATAAATAAAAATTTGTCATGAAATGATATGGTAAATAATAATTGTGCACCAAAACAGATGTGAGAAATCAATTCATATACGCGTCGCAAAGTTCCTTATAACAATTAGAGCAATCTTCAAACCTTCTTGCACATCCACATCCACATAACATATTGCCTTCGGCATCCAACGTTGTACTTGGGTAATTAAGAGGTGCTGCATCGACTACTTTAGTTGCAGAGGAAGTTGTAGGTATTGAAGGTACCAATGATCGCTTGTTATTAAGGTTATTGCTACTATTGTTGAACCCAATATACACATCGTTTTTCATAATTCTTGAAGGATGAGCATCGCAGCCAATACAGGCACAAGAATCCCCACAACGACAAGTAACCACTCGAATTAATTCACCTTGCTGGTTTTTTGATGGCGGTCCACAACATGAGGTAGGCGGTGGTATATTTGGTAAAGGAACAGATTCCATGGACACTGTCGATAAAGAACAGGAGGAGGAAGAAGATGACACAGAGGAAGCTGATGTAGCATCATTGGTTGAATTACTTTTCCTGTCCGAACAACAAGACAGCGAATACGTATCCTCTGCTTCGATTGAAGGCGTTGTTATCGTAGGTGAGGTGGACTTAGAATAGGTGTTAGTTTTATTAGAGCAACATGCTGGTTGCATTCTTGTGGTTGTAGATGTTGCTGCAGTTACCCTCTCGATCATATCGTCTGTTATTGGTGGGCTGCAGTTATTATTGTTCACTATAGGTGAGAAGGTTGTTCCCGCTAAGTTGTAACCCAACCTAGAAGGAAAAGTCGTTTCAATAGATGGTACTGGTAAATCCATGGTTCTGAATGGTGAATGACTTTTCGGAACTGTGGTATGACTATAAGAGAAATGATTGATCGATGGTATAATGGTTTTGTTGCAGCTGTTTTTAGTTTTGCTCCCGTTATTGTCGTCGATGGGAGATCCTATTTTTGGTGCGATAGGCCTTAATGTTGTTGTTTCAATTGTTTTCCTTCTTTTTGCTAACGAGGAATGATTATGCGTTAGAAAGTGAGCAACAACAACCCAAAAAAAAAAAAAAAGGGAAGGAAAGGAAAAGTGCCAAAGATTCGATAATACCTTTTGTTTCTTCAGTAAAGTCAGCAGTAGTTTTCACTCTGAATTGATCCGCTTTATATAATTACCATACGCCTTGCGTATCAGTTAAGGTAATTGATTCTTCTTTTTACTTCAGTACTTTACTATTTTGAAAGATACCGCTTACTTTTGTCTTTGCAATTACATTTAACGTGCAGCCGCCTGGATATTCGTAACTGCTTACATTTGTCGCATTGTGTCGAAGGCCTCCCTTTTTTTTTTATAGGAAGTAATTGTCGTTCAGTATGTGAGCACTGTGTCGCTCGATGGCCCTATATTTGCGAGTGAAAAATGTCAAGCTCAATTACGCATTCTTGCAATTTAGGATACGAAAGGGAAGTGAGTTAACAAACTTAAAATAAACCTTAATGCATGTTTCTATAATACAAATGAGTTAGTTAGAGTCAGAATACAGTTTTGAATTTTCATATGAACTTCTGGCATTACCACAGGCCCATTTTTCACCATTAATGATCATTAAGAAAAGTTAGAGGTATAGAAATTGCTTAACCTTTAAAAAAAAAGGCACAATAGAAAACTTTGTTGACGGAAGTTTAAAGAAAAAAAAAGAAAAAAAAAATTTGGATTATTGGAAATGCTTACCTTCCAGCAATCTAATAATAAAATTACGTTTAAACAGAGATTTTATTGACAAAATAATTTAAGCCCAATGGGCACACAGATAAACTACATATCAAAATTGCCCGGGGCAGATCAAAGAAGTAGAGGAATTAAAAAAAAACCCCTTAATGGGAACAAGGGAAAAAAGGCAGTAGATCCTGAAGCAGACTAGGAGAAGGTGGAGCGATCATTGATGACTGTTGTGGGCGCATAGAGCCAATCTAAAAAGAGCTGTCCTAAACTTTCTGACGGGATTGGAGGTACTTTCTCATGTTGAAGTAGTCGACTTCGAAAAGTAACAGCTGAATGATGGGCCATGTTGTACTCCAGTTGACGGAAGCTTTGTTGCGTTGTTTCAGAGGTCGGGTTGGGAGCTGGTTCAAAAGGTGAGAAATTGGGTCAGAGATGTCGTGTGGCAGCTGTAGACGGTTGTGCATATTGAGGCATTCGATGGCATGGTCTTTGGTGAGAGTGCGTGATGGATGGTACAAACAATGGGTAATAATATAATTACGTTTAAACAAGGATTTTTATTACTGACATTTTTAAGCCCAATGGACACGAGATATTAAACTTATCTAAATTGCCCGGGGCAGCTCGAATTGAGAATAGAGCGATGCATAATGTCTGTCAGGGCGCCGTGGTGGGCGAAAAAGCATACTATCTAAATGGGGGAGGGGGAAGGGGCTAAACTAATCATTATAATTGGTAGGCTAAGACTTTGGGCGCGGTTCGGGATCTTGCTTAATTAAGCCTGGGCGGGCACCGCAATTATTCATAACTTGTTGAAACACCAACACCGACCGAGAACCACCTTGATAGCGGCATTAAAAAACCCTAGGAAGCAGAGAGAAAGGGATCAAAGCTGAAAAAATTTCAGCGGCGTACAGGAATCGAACCAACAATCGTTGGTTTTTGGAAGCCAAGGTGTTAACTACCTCCACCGGGGGCTGGGCCCCATAATATAATTATGGTATTTTCGCTTCAGATTCAGACTCTTTGAAGAAAAATTCGGACTTTTTATTGGGAAAATTTATACTGGTTATAGGGAAAATTTTGGACTGATCAATTGTTAAATTGGGATTCTTTACGAAGCTGTCTCAGACCGCTTTCTTTTGCATCCCAAGATGGTCGCAAACACTTTTTTCTTCCATAACCGATCCACCAACCGCCTCATAATGAAGCGACCAGGTGAATATAATGTGAAACCGCGGTTGCACTCACATCTTTGGGCCAAGTACTCATAGATTCTACAGTGCAACTTCAAGCCTACGTCAATAGATTGCGGGCAGGCTCTTCTATAGATACCGACGACCCAGATCAGGATTTAGAAGCATCACTACTACGACGATTGGCCAACAGTGCCCTTTGGCCTCATTTGGCTTCAGCGTTTAGGCTTTATCCTAACAGCCGAACACAACAAGTAGCAGATATAGGGGTAGTTCCCAAACGGATGTTCAATCTGTTCTGGTCCCTTCCTTTGTTTCTTCCGGCTCGTGACCTAGGCTATCGCACCATTTTCAAAAAATTACCATGCTTATCAGTCCTACAAGCAGCAGGGGTAGTTTCATCTGCTATCTGCAAATTTTGTAATTATGATATTGATATGTTCGAACATTTCATAACCAGTTGCCCTCTACGCTGGCAAATATGGCAAGAAGGCCTCCCGGCATATTTCCCGTCCTTCTGCTTTGATCCTTAAAGCATCTTTGCCGCTCTCAGATTACACACGCCTCCATCACCACCTTCGTCCGAACAATCTTAATTTTTCACCGTCTGATTCAATATCCATTGGGCTATCTCGACTTCACTCTTCCGAATGATATCCATGACATTCCTTTCCACCCCCCCCATCGGTCCTTAGTAAAGCACACAATATTATTTTCCTTGAGCCTGCCTTCCTCACAGCTCTTGCGGGAAGCGGCTGCCTTCGACTAATTACCCGTCTGGAGCTTGTCTTTTCCTCTCCATGTCCCACCCCTCAGCGATGTGTGATTAATTTATTATTTTTGGATAAAGTAATTTACAAAAAAAAAAAAAAAAAAAAAAAAAAACCGCCAAAAGTCGTATTTACACATGCTATGCAATAATCTGGTTCTTTGTTTATCTATGATCCAATAACAAAATCAAGTGATGAGAGGTCTCATTCTCAAAGATGCTGACAGTTCCCTTAATGATTACCTGTATTTCATTGTTCAGATATCCTTAAAAAAGATTGAAACTAAAAAAAAAGTGTCTTATCAAGTACAAAGAGCTCGGTGATACTTCCACAAATAGTAGCTGATATTCTAATATATATACAGCAAGTCAATTCCTTTGTTATGTTTTCATTTTAAGAAGAAGCTCGATTGCGATATAAGCGGAGATGACCAACTGATATATTGGATCTTGTTTAGCCGTCTATCTTGTGTACAATTCTAGGAAAGTGGTACGACTGTTTATTTACTATTACTAGTAGGTCTTTGACTTGAGAACAATCTATTTCACAAGAAAAGTGCATTGCATAATGTAAATCTTTCGACTTAAATTTTGCTTAGAATAATATAGCATATTCAAAACCTATTATGCATTTAGTTCTAATTTATTGGCGCAAGAAATGACAAATCATCTGTGAGGTGTAATCGTATACAGAGGATGATACACGCTATGCACTTCTCAATGGCCTTCATCCGAATGTGCTCGCAAGTATTTTGAAATTTGTTTGTTAGAAAATCCGAAATAAGTAAATACTGTACGTTTAAACAATGAAATGGACACGAGATATGAAACTTATTTGGGGCAGCTCCTAAGGCTAAGTAGTATGTAAAAACCCCTTAGGGTTCAAGGGTAATCAGGATCATGTTCTATTGGGAGGAAGGGTCAATTTTATTAGACTTTTCTTGATACAATTGGCGATCTAATTTAAGAAAAGTTGTCAGCTATACTACTTCCACTTTTTCCTCACTTCTGTTTTTCTATATAACTGTTATCAAATATACTACTCTCTCTTTTCTTTTTCTCTATCTTTATCTTTCTTTCTTACAAGTTGCTTTAGAATCATATACTCTTTAGCAGAATCAAATGACATGACCCGAGCTTTATTACGAAGCTGAAGCTCTCATCAATGAAAAGAAGATCGACAAGTACGTATCCTTAACATTGCTTATGTCTGTTGGAAACTTGCGGTATACTGTAAACATTGTATTCATCAGAATGATAATGTATTCTCTACTTTTCTAGGCATACTTATAATACGTATAAAAGGTCTTTTTGAACTTGGGGATATTGTGATTTATCAAATTGGAATTTATAATGGGTTAAGTTAAGTAGAACAAAGAATTTCATTGTCGTTATTTCAAGTTGGAGTTCGGGTCTCATTGATATCTATTTACAATGAGTAATGATTTAGAGAAAGTACGTGTTTGAAATCGTTCACCTAGTAGTTTAGGTGAATACATCAAAGGTATGTAGTGATGATTACCATCATAGCTTGAAATACCGATGTAGAGCGCTAACAAATTATCGTGCTATTTCAACAGGGAAAGAAAGCCATCAGATACTCTATCACAAAAATTGTAGTATTTGATGGAATTGTGTGATGTAATGGCGGCTAAAAAGATGTATCACATTGCTCAAGAGATTTGGGCTGGTCATGGAAGACCTAGTACATTTTGCTGTCAATCACAAAGCGCCACCTCGAATGTGGTTGTCTCCCCTCGACGGGAGACATAAAGATTCTACAGGTTAATAAGTCTACATTTTATCAAAAATATATCCAAAAATATTGTACTCAAATTCCCAATTGTTTTGTTCGTTTCATCTGAAAACTAACTCAACGCTGTCTGAATCTGAACCGAAAAGACTGTAGTCATAGCTCTCTTCCGTGTATTTTTTCAACTAAATCCACCAATCAAATCGCGACATACCCTACCTAACCCGTAACCACCTTTGTCAACACCATCTCAACCCATCTGACAATGAGTGTTGCAACCTCATCTTCTGAGGCTACCTGGGCAACTGTAACTGCTCGGAAAAGCACCAGCCGTATCCCGGCGCCATTAAAAAAAGTTCATGTTGGCCAACGTGAACGTTTCGTTGCTAAGCTACTTTACGAGGCACCTGACGTGGCTGCTTATTTGCGTTCACAACAAATCACGTCGATCGTCCACTCAACTCTTACGAGTGGGTCGGTTATCTTCAAGTTTCCTTCTAAAATTTTTGATCATTATACCGACGCGTATAGATTGATCACTGATCAGCTTGGCCCCGTCCTTGGGGGATTTAATCCTATCTCTTTACGTAGTACACGTCCCCTTTCCGATTTAATTATTGCAACGAAGTTCAAGTCCGATGATGCCAACACCAAAGCCATTTCGCATGGCGTCACTGTTGAGCATGTCACCTACAAAGCCAGCCGCTTCGTAGATAAGGTTGATACCACTTTCACGCGTGTCAACCTCACCCTCTTCCAATTTGAGGATGAAGCAACCTTGATAAGTAAGCTTAAGAAATCTATGGCCATTTATGGCAAGGTGTGCCAGATCAAGATGCTTACCAATCGAGGTTTCTTTGAGGGCGAACTTTCCATTTTGCTTGACACCAGCGGTAGAGATGACGATGACCCTTCCCCCGTACAACCATTGGACCGTAAACTGTTCTTGTCTGAATGGGATACGTTAGCCCCTGCCAGCTGGAAAGGCGCACCTCCTGTCTGCTACTACTGTCGCCAAGCCGGGCACGTTCGTAAAGACTGTCCTGCTTTGCAAAATTTGACCTGCTATAAATGTCATCGCAAGGGTCATATTCGCCGAAATTGCCGCATGGCAGACGTCCCCGTTCCTGTTTTAAACGTTAATGAGCAAAGTGATACTGACGCCATTGCGGAATATGAAGCCCTGAGTGAACTCACCCATAAAGAACGCCCCATCGATAGCCCTACAAATTCCTCTACCATCAATGATGAGTCTGGCCTTATCATCCCGAAAAAGGCAAAACGATATGCTACCCGATCAACGACCGCTAAGGCTTCTGTAGATCATACTTTGTCTCCATTCAATACACCCACCGGTACTGCCGGCTCAAAATATGCCAGTATCACTGTTTCTGCCAGTATGGCTCTGGACGAGCCTGCAACGCCTGCGCCTTCCGATGCCAACACTAGTTCGGCAACTACACCCCTTCATAGTCGTTTAACTCCTGCTCACACCGATGATATGGATTTGATAATAGATGCGGATACTACTCCTCCCAACGTAGTCATGACCGCCCAGGAGGGCAATGAATAATCGACCTATACGCGTCGCATCCTTAAATGCTCGCAGCATTTTCAAGGATGCTAACAAATATACCCAGAAACAATATATATCCCATTTACGTTCCCCTGCTTTGTCTGTTGACATTTTATGTCTCCAAGAAGTATCCGCATATCATTCACAAGACCACCTCACATTCGATCAAATCAAATATTTCCATTCCTTCCTCTTTCCCCAGTGTGCAATCCTACTCTCTAAGTATTGTGCCATTATCTGTTTAAACCCGACGTTATTGTTAACAGATGATATTGTCACTTTCGATGAACGCTGTTTACAAGCGACCATCATCGATACAGTTACCCGTAATTTTATATGCTCTATCACTAATATTTACGTTCCAGCAACTACCCATGATAGAATGCCTTTCCTCGACTCCTTGATGTCACAACCGTTTTTTACAAAGGAGGCTCCAGATGTCAGCTTTGTTGTTGGCGATTTCAATATGTCGCTAGCTTCTCTATCAACCACTTCAACCAACCCTAGCTTTCATGAATGGTATCGTCACCTCACTCACTATTATGATAACTGCTTCTCTGCTAGCATTCCTACTTTCCAGCGTGGTGCCACTCGCAGTACCATCGATTATTTCTTCTGTCACCGAAGTATTACCGCACGAGTTCTTAACAGAACCCAACGGTACCTACCTAGCGCTTGGACAGACCATGTCCTCATGATGGCTGACCTGTCACCCGATCGTTTGGACGTAGGACCCGGGGTATGGCGCTTCAACCCTTTGCTGCTGTCTAACGATATATTTGTGGATTTATTAAAGACTGCCCTCATTGAGTTCTTTGAAGTCCGTAATAATATCACCTCCAACCCACAAAGTACCTGGGAGGCTCTAAAACAATTATTAAAACACATTGCAGACCTATTCTCCCATGGATCTACTGCTAAAAGGCAGACAACCATTGCCGAACTTCAACACCAACGGGAAGCCCTGCTTTCCTTAAATAAGCCAGCATTCAATATAACCAACAAACAAGTGTCGCTTATTGAACAGAAACTAGACAAATTGCAGGAAGAATCCGCGCAGCAACACCTTTTACGGTCAGCCACTCGATGGCATGAGAAAGGAGAGCGCAATAATAGATACTTTTACAGGGTTATCAAAGAAAGACAAGCACAACGAACGATTCAATCTTTAAAAAGTGGTCAAGATGGCCCTGTCTTAACTAGTACTAATGCTATCCTTGAGGAAGCTCATCTGTTCTATAGCAACCTTTATCGCCCTGATCCTATCGACCTGTCGGCAGTTCAAACGTTACTCGATAATGTTCCGCAGGCGATTGGTCTTACAAACGCTCAACAGAATGATCTTACAGCACCGCCCACGTCAGAAGAACTAATTTCTATAGTTAACCACTTGCCTTCACAAAAAAGTCCTGGTTTAGATGGCATACCGTATGAGGTTTACCGCCATCTGCTTTCCTGGAACATTCCCGGCTTTAAGCAACTCTTCCTTCAAGTGTATGCTGACGCCTTTGAAAATATTTTCCCAGCCACCTGGAAACAAACTCGGATGGTCTTACTGTACAAAAAGGGAGACCCTGAACTCTTACAGAACTGGCGGCCTCTATTGATGATCAACACTGATGCGAAGATTTTCACAAAACTATTAGCTAATAGGTTCAATGTCGTTTTACCACAGCTGATTAATCGCTATCAGACTGGCTTTTTACCGCACCGACTAATCTCGGATAATGGGTGGGTTAACCACATACTAATGTCACATTATAGCCATTGTGGTATGTATCACCCTGCTGTTGCTGTCCTCCTTGATCAAGAAAAAGCATATGACCGAGTACATCCTACCTACCTCCAGATGGTTATGAAGCACTTCGGCTTTCCTGCTCCCCTCGTATCTTGTTTATCTAGCCTATTTTTTGACACAGAAATATCCCTTAACATCAATGGATGGTTAAGTGCTCCCGTTCGCCAACAACGTGGCCTTCGTCAGGGAGACCCCTTATCACCACTGTTGTTCAATTTAGCTTTCGAACCCTTACTACGTACCATTTTGTCGAGCTCTGACATCAAAGGCGTTTCACTGCTCTCAACCTCCGCCTCCTCTAGTCGATATGGACAACTTCTAGCTCGCAGTCTACGTTTTGAACCACAGCCTTTGTTTGACTGGCAAGACACCCCTCGTTTCAAATTATTGAGCTATGCGGATGATTTAGAGGTTTTCTTGACCACACCTACGGAATGGCGTGTCTTGAAAGACCTCCTTACAGTTTATGGTAACGCTAGTAATGCCCGTGTCAATTTGACAAAAACAGAAATTGTTTCCCTCTCTGGTCATCCACATACGGCCTGGCTCCACATTGCCAATCAGGAATCTGTAAGCTTTCATACAGCTGAAAGTCCATCTGCTGCCAAATATCTAGGCTATCCTCTCTTCTCAACCAATGCTCAACTAAAACACTATCTAGCTTCCTTTGAACTGAAAATCGTCCGTCACAGTAACCTCCTGAAACAACGGGGATTGTCTGTCCGAGGTGCCTCACTAGTTGCTAATTCCTTGATACTTAGTAAGTTATGGCATCTCTTGCGTGTTGTAGTTGTTCCGGTGGACTGGCTTGATAAGCTTCGTAGAATTGTCCGGTCTTTTGTGGTTCCTTTCTGGCCTGCTCCATCGTGGGAGCGCTTGTGCTCACCTAAACGTTTTGGTGGTTTAGGCTTAGTGGATCTGCACCGACAACAATTAGCTCTTCATCTTGTGTATGTTCAGCGTCTTCTACAGCCCCCTTCATCAACCGATTTTGTCTCCCCATTACTGGCACATTGTATCCAAGTGTACACCGGTCAGTTGTCCTTACTACCATGGATTTTATCGACTGCCACTTATCGTTCATCATTTCGCTTCCTTCCGAATATGATCCACCTATGTTCTCTGCTGATGAAACTTCCTTCTTCATCTCTTTCCTCCTCATGGCATGGCCGCTGGATTGCTGATTTGCCCCTTCATAGTGCCTTACAGCGTTCCCCCTCGTTTGTAGGCCCCTTATCTGTGGATCTCCATAGCCTCCCACGGCATTTAATCGTCTCTACTGTTCTCCTTTGGTCTTCGATAACTAACTGCTTCTACACGCTAGGGTATACGTATTTTCAGGACTATCCGAAACTGAAAAGGATACCTAGTTTGCTTTCCCAAGGTGTAATACAATGGCTTCCTTTTATTCAGAACCGATTGATTGACGTCCGGGCTCCTCCTCCGGCTGCTGCTCCTACGCCCACTTCACGATGGCGTAATGTATCTTACAGCACCTTATGGTTGCCTGATATGTCCCAGTGGTGTGTACCTTCTGGTTCTCAGAACAATACCACCATTGCAGAGACTCCCCTGAGGATGGTTTTCATTTTTTCGTTGGTTGTCCACCTAAATGGCAATTTTGGATCACGGCACTAGAGGAAAATAGAATCATCTCTTTTCCTGCCACACCTACTGGCATTTGGCATATATTGTTAACACTTTGTTCCCCGTTAGATAATTCTCCTCTGCCTGACCACACAATCGTTCAGGTTAGTTTGATACTTTTAAGTATCTGGAAATATCATTGGCGCTGCCATTTTGATCGCATCTCTTGGTCCCTAGCAGGAGTTCGTACCGTCTACCAGAACGAGGTTCGATTCAGAACACTCAATACGAGCTCGTAGTATATTTAATGGTTTTCTTTGTCGTAGTTTTTATAGTGTCTGCCTTTTCTTCACTTCTTTTATTGCCATTTATCAAAACATAATTTACTGTCCGTTGTTAGTCACTTTTAATAAAGTACGTGAATTAAATACAAAAAAAAAAGACTGTAGTCATATGAGCGACTGATCCTAACCATGTAGAAAAGTAGCAGTATGTCAGGGTAGCCTGACTATCACATTAAAAGCGTACATTTGCACTGTAGAGAAAGGTTAAGTCAAAGTGGATCTCTGAAGAACAACTGAGGAAGAATTCTACGATAAAAATCTCCGGTGCTTCGAAAGCATGGTTTCACTCTAATCGAAGTAGTCATTGGTTATTTTTTTACAGCTGATCGTAGCAATAGAAGTTTGTTTTTTCTTCTCTCTTTTTGTTATTTTGGGAAGGAAACGTAATTGATTGTTCATGGAATTACATAACCTAAGCAACGAGAAATCGTGGAAAGGAAAGCCAACGATAGATCAGATTACTGATAGTGTTGTTGGTGAGTAAATTTTTTATACATCACGTTACCCGTTATCTGTCAAAAAGAGAGAAAAGAACAATTAAAAGAGAATATAATTTATTGTAGGTGAAGAAACTGACCATGAAATTATAAGTTTCAGTCATGGTGTCGATCGTGATACTGAAGGTGGTTCCTCCTTTCTTGCTTATTTCAACGTTGTTTGTGTGGTGGCTGGTACTGGTGCACTTAGTTTACCTTATGCTTTGAAGCAAGGAGGATGGATCGGTAATATGATACAATTGAAATGGAAGGTTAACGAACGACATCTGATTTAAAATGACATTGTGGGTACAGGATTGTTTATACTCGGCCTCAGTTGGTTTTTCTCTACTTGTAAGTATCTTAATCTGGTAACTGCATTTTTAAATACAATTTACTCATGCGAGCATTTCCTTTTTTTTTATAATCGCTAGATTCTGGAATCGTGTTAATTCGTAGTTTATATTACAATGGACGCACACGGTTGTCTTCCTATCAAGAAGTAGCAGAGGCTGCATTTGGTAAAATAGGTGGCTGGATATCCTTCTTTTTTACTGCTGTCACTTTGATTGGTGTACCCGTTCTTTACATATTGTTGGCTGGTCAAAACATTCATAGTCTTTGTATGGGAACAGCTGGTGAACTCACTTTTGCTCTCTGGGTTATTATATGTACAGTAGTGGTAGCTATTCCCTTCATCTTTTTCAAGTCCATGAAGGAAGTAGGTTTTCTCAGTGCTTTTGGTATGCTGTGCACGGTTATTGTCGTACTTATCGTACTGGTCATGGCTGTTAAAGATAAACCAAATCAAATCAATGTTCACCATGATAATGTTATTTGGGATCAATTCCCTATTGCTTTAAGCTCTATTGTATTCAGTTTCGGTAAGAACAATTTAGTAAAACACATAGGTATCTCTGATCCTGCCAATAATTCACATTTGACTATTTTTTATTATCATTTTTTTAATAGGTGGGAATCCTGTCTACGCTCATGTCGAAGCTGGTATGCGTCATCCGCAAAACTGGAACAAGGTTATTTTGGCAGGCCTATCCACTTGTTCAGCCATTTACTTTTTAACTGCCATTCCTGGTTACTATGTGTATGGCAATCAAGCGCAGTCACCGATTTACAATAGCATACCTGAAGGCGGTGCGAAAATAGCAAGTGAAATTATCATAACCCTTCATGTCCTTATGGCGGTTCCGATTCTATTGACCTCCTTTGCCCTTGACCTTGAAAAAATGTTTGGTATCTCCTCTTTCAACCATTCGCGTCCAGTTGAATTTCTTTTGCGTTTCACTCTACGTATGGCATTAATGGTGATTATATGTGTGCTTGCTATATTCGTGCCCTTCTTTGGTGATTTTATGTCCCTGTTGGGTGCTTTCTCTAATTGTGCCTTAATTTTGATCTTCCCCGTACTATTCTATTTGAAATTGACCGGAATTCGAAACAAGCATTGGGCCGAACTGTTTTTGTGCTTCTTCGTAGTACTATTGGGTATTGTAGGTTTGATCTTTGGTACGAAGTCAGCAATTGAAGCTTTGATATCTGATTTTGCCAATCAATAATCTGAACGGCACTATCTTACACTCACATTCACACTTACACCCAATTGTGTCACTAGAAGCTGTATTAATGTTAATTTCTATACTTTGTATTATTTATTTTCCTATATGTTTCTGTTCCTGTTTCTCTCCTTGTATTCCTGTACTAACGTAGCAAGAGGATGTCAATCCTATCATAACCCGTCTATTAACGTCGGTTGTTGTAATTAAAGACGGAAATGAAGGTTTTCTTTGAAAATGACAAGTGTTATATATTGATACTTCAAATAAGCGAGTTGAAGTCAGATTTAAACAGCACCCTACTGCATAAGCGCTTATTAGCTGTATAACTAGTGATAGCACTTGCGTTTACTTTTCAATAAGAAATAAATTACAGACTATTTTGTACCATAACCTTGCGTTTTCATCTTCAGCTTTCCTAGAAATATCTTCATCATTTTAGTGAAACCCGCAGAAACCATAACTTAGTTTAATTATAATTATTGCTTGGTATTGAGTTGTAACAGATGAAGAGATAGGATATGGCACAAACAGTAAACTGTGATATTCGTTGATTTATATAACATGAAAAAATAAGACAAGAAATAATAAACACGAAAAACTTGATGAGAACAATCTATCGTCTTTATATACATTTTTCAAAGTAAACTATATTTACTGCATCAATAAAGACTTAGTATAGTTGCTGCTGTTGACAAAAAGTCGAAATGTATAGCTTACACTGATGCATCATGGTCAAACAATACTTGGTAAATCCAAGTTTTCTGAGGTTAATATGGAGCCGTCTATTACAGAGCGAACTGATTCGTAGTGCGATATCCTGACAGATACAGAGTGATCATGCATCTGTATACACAATCCAATAACCTTGGCAATCCTTTGTGTAGCTCAGACAGCCCGGAATGAGAATTAGTTTTGACCAAGGAGAAAGCATTGTGCATGATGATGACGCATTCAATGAGGTAAGAGCTATTGTACTCTAATACGTGCAGCCTGTCTGATTTATCCGTTGCAATAGCAAAGTATTAAACGAGCTTAAAAATACCGTTTCGTTGTTATTTTATAATGATTTGTTTTAGATCATAGTGGTTATGTCTCAGTTTCCTTTTAAATAGTGGATTAGTTAAAGCATTGATGTGGATACATCACTGTCCTAGAATACATTATACCATAGTCTTTCTATATTGCATCTAATATGGGCTATGTACAAGATATAACATGATAAATGCCTCAAGATAACATGATAAATGCCTCAAGTATGAATAAATGCACACGACACATATGAACCTGAAATTAGTGACTAACATACTCACGCCCTCATAATAATATGAACACCAGGATTTTACACAGGAAAGAATCGTCTCCTCCATTTAAAGAGTAATAAAGACATTAAGTCATAGTCACCGACTTTAACTGTTATCAGTTTATCACAGCTTAAGCAACATCTCAGACTTGTTCAATTTCTGTAATTCTTTATGGTTCTCATTTGTTATGCTAATGCATCATACTATTCAAGACTCTGCTTATAATAAGCATTTAGAAGAGGTGTATTAGATTCGATAATCCCCCTTCTTTACCCTTCTCGTTATATTTCGATGATAACGTCGACTTATCCTCTCTTATATTGGCTCTTGTTACGCTAATAATGTTTTAGGAAGCCAGTCTATATTTGATCACTTATTGTTCCATCGTAGGGTAACTCTAACGATGACAGCAATTACTAATTCTAACCAGGCAAGAACAGGGTGAGTATCACGCTCTCTCTTTCAGTATCCCTCTCAGTTGTTGTTATTGGTTATTCGTTCTCCTGGTTGCTAATACTAATCAAACCCATTCACATCTCCATGATGAATAAAAGATACATATACCATACTTCTGTCCACATTGCTGTTTTTCAAAAATTCGAACATTTTTGCTACTGTCTATCCTACTTAATTTTATTCTTGATCTTTTAACGATACTACAGGAATAAAGGAATCGATCACCTATCCTTCGCCGGCTTGTTTGTTTTCCTTCACACATTTCTGATAATGTGTCACGCCAGTGTAATATTACGCTTGTTTCAAAATTAAGCTTTCTAATATAATGGTCGCCTTCTGATTATCATTTGTCACAAGTTCAAACACGCTAATCTTTCTCAAGTGCAACCTGACAAGGCTTCATGGGCTCTTTTCCCTTTCTTTCTTACATTAAGTCCCCTTCAGTTTGTTTAATTTGTACATTGAATGACCAAGAAACTTTTATACATTGAATTCTTCTGTCACATTTGTGAGAAAGGTGGTTTTACCAAAAAACAGCACTTAAACCGGCATTATTGTATAGTTGAAAGAATGCCACTTTCACCTTCATTGAGAGGAAGGCCTTATTATAATATTCCCATCGATTGTACTATTACCACTGACCAGAAGAATGCACATGTTATCAAATACGCTTGTCCTTGCTGTCATGTATTGTCAGAGGACAAAGCCAATCTTGCAAGACACGTTGAAACACACCGTTTTAAACAGAAAGCTGACGCTTTTATTGAGGAAGGGTAAGCTCATTTGTGCGTAGAATATAACATTAAAGTCTTAAAAATGTACAATGAATCAAATTCTCGCTTTTTTTTCATATTCTTTTAAACGGAATGAAATAGAACGGAAGACTACTACATCGATGAATCAGATAAGGATTCCGATCCTGAACTGAACGATTACGTTGATTTTAATAATATGGCGGCTTCTGCAGACGACGATTCCGACGTTAAGCCAGAAGAGTCAATACCAAGTGACAATCGCGCATCTGTGGTAGAGCCCATTTTATCTTCTGAGCTTCCGGCAACGATAACGCCTCTTGTTGGGACCAACAGGGAAAACAGAACGGAGCAACAGGCGATTCTCCACGCTTGCCAAAAACAAGCACACGAAGAAAATGAGCGAAACAAAACGATATTCATTGTCGATACCTTGTCATTGCGACCATTTGCTATTTTAGACCAAAAAGGAAATGAGGAAAATGCACTTGCTCATGAAGATGTTATAAAAAGATTAGCGTCCAATCACTCGTCAGTTCAACCAATTGTGCCAATGAAACGATCATACCAACAAGAAAATTCTAGCATCGATAGTACTTTGTGTGCCAAGTGCATCCTCAAGACACATATCGATTTGGAAAAGCTGTTAGCAACATCTCCATATGGATTATTACTGTCACAACGAAAATACAAACTTCTGACTGACGAAATGTGTGAAATGATGAATCAAGATTGGAGGCACAATGCTCAGGTGAAATACTTCACAGCAGCTATCCTGGCCGGATCTATCCTTTTGAATACTAGGAAAAGTGAAGCGATTATGATCAATACAGTTGAGTTATATGGTCGAACCAAAATTGTCGATGGGCATCGGGAGCCGTTTGGCAATCAAAAGGATGGGGTTCATACAACGTCGCTTCCTCCTCCGCTCAAAACTGTTCATCTTGATGTTTGGCCCGTTTGTTTGTCACGTAATGATGGCCCTAAGCTTGTCATTGGAACTCAAGTGTCAAATGCACTAATCACGTCAAGCATTCGTTTGGATAAAAACCTGCCTCCATCTGTAGGCGGTATCACGACCAACTTTCATTTGACTTTCAGTGATTCGTTTGCCTCCAAGATCTTCGTCGATGTGGAATCTGCGACAGCTGCCAAGACCATAATCAGTGATCCCACCAGGACATGTGTATCAAATACAGGTATACTTTCACACCAACTACGACAAATCCGTACTCGTTTTGATATGTCCAGTACATATACCTTGGCCCGTGCCTCAGGTCCGTTAACTAAGAACCACACATGTCATCCCTATACTATTTTTACCTTGATTGATTGCGATCGTGGCCGCAGTCCTTGTGCTGCCTTGTTTGACGCAGTCGCTAATGAAGTCTTAAAGAATGGCAACAAGGCTAACCTCATGAAACATGTTGTTTTAAGCTGCTATGAAACTGCCACTGGCCAGGTAAAAGAGGTTCTTGAAAGCATTCTTACTTTGTATAATCAAGACGACAAACTACCTATCTTATTCAACATTGTTCTCAATAAGAAGTTGGAAATCCTTGCAAATCTTCTCATGCCTTCAATTGTCTCATGTAATGCTTCCGTAGCACGTCAAATCAAGTCCGCCTTTGAATACCTTAACTAATTATATTCTTTTTTACTTTTCCCATGCTTTTCATTTTGACACTATGAAATAAACGAAATCACAATGAAATTCAACTTTTGAGTCGGGATAAAAAAAACTAGGGACGAAAATGTTAAGAGCCTTCAGAAAATGTGCCCTTTAAAAAAGGGGTCTTAAAAAAAAAAGAATCTGATCACTCAGTACCTTTTCCAAACTCTTGAGCATTCTTATTGAAATCAAAAGCAGACATGTGAATGAACGCGCAATTCGTTAAACTTCGGTCCATAATCGCATCTAAAAATCGAACTGTGCCGCACCTCAATCTTCCGTAGACTGTTTCTCTTTGTTGTAACGATAAGATAAAATATAAGAAAAAGAAAACAAAAGGAAATCAGTGAAGACCAAGTTATCTTCTTTTCTTAAGTAGAATATTCTGATAAAGAATTGAAGACAAAAACCATGTAGGAAAAAAGTACTTCTATTTATATTTGTGGATATTGTGAAAAACTTTTTCTATCGAGACTCTTAGGTACAAGATGACCTGATGATAAGAGAAAAGACATACCCAATTGTTACTGCACGGTTAATCATGCTATAGCGGTGTCTTGACCGATTGGATCGGTGACAGGAGGTAAGTGGGTTGATCTAACTAAAGCTTCCTTTGACCCGTACTTCAGCAGTTTCATTATAACTAACGTGACGGACAGGATAAACTATTCCTTAATTCTGCCGACGTCTACGTTTCAGTCTTATTGAATTCTGTCAGAATGTAAAGGGTTAAAGTAAGGATCAACAAGTTAGAAGATAATAGCTTAAGTAGATTAGATTTATGTATTGTGGTTTGATGTGCTAAATAAAGTTATCTGATTTAATCAGATCCAAATACTATAATATCTTATTTCTAAATGAAGTCAATTACTCATCCAATGTTGTCTCGGATATACAGATGAAATACTCTTCCGTAAAAGAAAAGAATTGTTCTAACAAATCTATCACTCGCGGTTATTCTAACCTTCATAAGGATCCGTAGTCTCTTATTTCAGTATTATGTAATAATCCAAGAATAATATGCTGTTGGATACAACAAACAATCCAGATTTTACTGCCTTTACCAGTTACAGTGTAGTGTACTGCAACAAATAAGATTCCAGGCACACTGGGACAAATAAGATTTCATCAGGCACACTTCAACCTTACTGGTAATCTAGATACATCTCAGTGGCGTTGTACAATTCATTAACAGGAACAATATTACTTGGTTGTCACTACTACTTTCTTAATTCCACTATAAGCTCAGTTCAACCTCGCATTCATATAAAAGACCATTTAATTTCTAAACCAAAGTAAAATTATCCAAGAACTATTGTTCGGTCTCGCTGACTCACTCAGTCTCTACATTTAGAAACTTATTAATTATAACTCCTGATATCTAAGAATATCACAGTTTGGTTTTCGGTTCACTCGTCATGTGTTGATCGAGTGACGATGAAGTTGAGATGTGCTAAGGTAGGTTGTTGGAAATGCCGAAATCTGATTGGTGGATTCAAAAGTCGTGATGAATACACGAGAAAAAGGCCTATGCTGTTTTGGTTTTTTTTTTTTTTTTTGTTTAAATTCATGTTACCTATGCTGGTTTTTTTTTTTTGTTTAAATTCAGGTACGCTTTATTCAACAATAGTATTAAAAAACAAACTGTATAGAACGGGTAGTTGAATTAGTGCAGAGGAGAGAAAAGGGTATATAACATGAAGAAAGACAATACGTATGTTGCAACAAATCCCAGCAAGGAGCTTAGTCTGCGGCTTGCGGGGATAGGGAATCAGCCCAATTTAGGGTGATCGTTAAGTTGACCGAGGATTTAAGACGTTGCATGGCATTATCAATTAACCAGACTTCATTGTGAGTAATCGTATACCAATGGTATTTCCAAAGAGTTTCCAGTATGTTGCCCACCAGTTCAAGAGTATACTTCTCGGTATAAACAGCGGATGGGAGCTTCAGATTAATCAGGACATGCCGGACATCGTCGGGAGACCTTAAGACTTCACTAAGAGATAGATGAACCAAAGCGTTAGACCAGTAAAGCCATTTTGTAGGGCAGCCAACAACAAAGTGGTAATCATCCTCAACGGAGTCGGAACAGAAGCGACATACCGGTGAAGGCCATATCCGAGGCCGGAGACGATGTAACGATAGCTGGGTACTGAGAGATTCACGAAGCAATCGCCACCAACAAGTAACTACTTGATGTGACAACCGTAAAGACCATAAGGTCTTCCAAACCTGTGGATGACTGAACCCGGGAGGGCATAAATATGGAACCTGTGGAATACCAAGCAATGACAATGGACCCGGTAATTTCTCTTGAAGATATCGCTGCGACCAAAACTGCCTTAATAGTCCCGGAGTTAATTTATGAAATGGAATTGCCCTATTGTTACCGATCTGAAGCGCCCAATGATTACAAGAAGGAACCCATAGAGAGGTATCGAGAGTAACTATCTGTGAAAATCGTTGATCGGCACTCCAGAATCGCTTACCAGGTGGCGGAACATCATGACTGTCATGTCCCGACCACTGTCTACAGTATCGAAACACGAGTGAGAATTAATTAATTTAAACACAGCATAAACGGCTGTCATCTTAGACTTGAATTGTCGATTAAGCAATTGTTCACAAGTCAAACTGGTATCAGATCCATAACAGTGTTAGAACACGCCTTCACTAATCTCTCATTAGATCCATTAGTACTCATTGGTTGTAACTACATCTTCCTAACATCCTCTATAAGCTCAGCTAACTCTCTGAAAAATATATAAAGCCTTCATGTTCTCAAAATTGAAATAAAGATTATCTGACTTTTTCGGTCTCGTTCTATCTTGGTCTACAAAATTACTTAAGAATATCTCAATGACAGAAGTCACGCGGCATATACCTCTTGATGCTAGGACGCCAATCGATAGGGGGATTGTCTCTACGAAGTAATTGGAGTACTTCGCCTGTCTTGGTAGAATATGGAAGATCAGCTCGAAGAAAATTGGTGAACATATACGGATAGGACCAAGACACCGCATTAGCCACCGTATAACCTAAAGGTATCTGATTCGGGTTATAATACTCATCGTCGGCTGGTGAAGCTTTAGGCACGATAGCAAAGCGTAACGGTGTGTCCGCATACCATCGGCCTGGCCAGCTAGTATGACTCCGAAGCGCTGGAAGTTCAGTCAGAAGTCGTGTCAAGATAGATAACGTAGGCAGCTGCCTGAGGAGAGGCAAAAAGGAACGAGAATGCTGCAACCAAGGAACAAAAGAATGATGACCAGTACAGAGATACAGACAATAGCCAATCAGTGGAGTAACGAAATCATTCACACTTTTTGGGCGAAGAATGCGCTGAATGTAGATAAGTTGTAGGGCTAAGTGTTGCTGATTGTCATGTCCCGACCACTGTCTACGGTATCGAAACACGAGTGAGAATTAATTAATTTAAACACAGCATAAACGGCTGTCAACTTAGACTTGAATTGTCGATTAAGCAATTGTTCACAAGTCAAACTGGTATCAGATCCATAACAGTGTAAGAACACGCCTTCACTAATCTCTCATTAGATCCATTAGTACTCATTGGTTGTAACTACATCTTCCTAACATCCTCTATAAGCTCAGCTAACTCTCTGAAAAATATATAAAGCCTTCATGTTCTCAAAATTGAAATAAAAATTATCTGACTTTTTCGGTCTCGTTCTATCTTGGTCTATAAAAATACTTAAGAATATCTCACTGATGCAGATCAATTACACCTAGTCCACCGATACGTTTTTGCAAGCAAATAGAACGCCATGAAGGAGCTGGACGAAAAGATAAGACAAACTTTCGAACGATAGTACAGATCCCATTCAGCCACGTCTTCGGAACTGGTACCACTCTTAGTAGATGCCAAATTTTGCTAAGAACCTGAGAGTTGACCAACGGAGATAAGCCTGTGATATTCTTAAATATCAGGAGTTATAGTTTAATGAGTTTTATATGTAGAGACTGAGTGAGTCAGCGAGACCGAACAATAGTTCTTGGATGATTTTATTTTGGTTTAGAAATTGAATGGTCTTTTATATGAATGCGAGGTAGAACTGAGCTTATAGTGGAATTAAGAAAGTAGTAGTGACAACCGAGTAATATTGTTCCTGTTAATGAATTGTACAACGCCACTGAGATATATCTAGATTACCAGTAAGGTTGAAGTGTGCCTGATGAAATCTTATTTGTCCCAGTGTGCCTGGAATCTTATTTGTTCCAGTACACTATAACTGGTAAAGGCAGTAAATCTGGATTGTTTCTCAGATTGTTATATGAATTAGAGGTCAGAACGTGACACATTGGCTAACATACTTTACTGCATCTGCTAACAAGTTAGGCCAATGCATATCTTGGTTATGAATGTGCTTGACAATATGATCAGCACCAAAATGCCCGAATTTGTGAGCATCATCTAAAATATCTTGTCTGTTTCATCGGGTGTAACATAATTTTTGTCTGAGAATTTTGACGGGTTCTGAACATAGAAGACTTTTACTTTTCCATCTTTTCTGACTGCTTTGTTCTTGCTTACTCTTTGCTTTTTGTCGAGATTGTGAGTTGTAGATGTCTCATCACCCCTCGCCAGTTCCAAGGTAGTCTGAAAAATTCGAGATAGCTTGTCGCTGAGAATGTTCAGTATGCCAGGAACGTAAACGACATCAAAATCATAATCGAGAATCGTTCCCATCCAATTAATCATCATAGGATTGATGTTATCCTGTGTGAATAAGTATGTCAAACTGCGATGATCAGTGTGAACAGTGAAATGTCGACCCCATAGAAATTTGTGAAACTTCTTCAACGCAAAAACGATCGCTACTATATATAATGGATATTCCATAATCAAATCTACGTTACAATCTCTACCTAACTAATTGCTATCTAATTAACTATATCTACGGTAACAGAACTTATAAAATAAAACTAATGTAAAATGTATAATATAAAGATGTATATAAAAATAAATTTAAAATAATTTTTTTTTTGTCTCTCTCTTTTTTTTTTTTTTTTTTTTTTTTTTGTTTCAACTTGCCCTCCCTGCCAACCATTATATTAATAATCTAAACTATATAAGTCTGCTGAGTACATCAGCGGGATTCTCAGTTCCGGGACGATATTCAATTCTATAGTTGTATCCCATCAAATACGCTCTCCAACGCTGTAATTTCGCTGCTGGTTTGTTACTTGTAAAGAGAAATATCAGAGCTTGATGATCCGTGCGGATAACAAATTGTTGCTTATTGCTGAAATAATGTCTATATCTATGTACCGCCCATATAATTGCCAACGCTTCCAAATGATTTATGGCATAATTCCTCTCAGATCCAATCAATGTTTTCGAACCATAGGCTATCACTGTCTCGCCTTCTCTACTTCCATCTGGGGATTGACTCAACACGCATCCTAGGCCACCACCTGTACTTGCATCGGTAGTAATAATTTTAACATGATCGCGAATCGGATAAGCCAGAATAGGAGGAGATATTAGGAGACTTTGTAGATAATTAAAGCTGTCTTGCTGCTCCGACCCCCATTCAAACTTGGCATTCTTCTTCAATAGTTTAGTCAATGGAAGCGCCTTAACAGCGAAGTTCTCTATGAATCTTCTATAATAACCCGCGGACCCCAAAAAGGACCGTAATTCATCTGAATTCTTGGGTTCACGCATCTGTAAAATCTTCCGTATATTGTCATCATTGGGTCGTAAACCACTCTTGCTGATTTCATGACCCAGATACACCACCTTATCCTTGCAGAATTGGCACTTCGCCTGTTTCAATTTTAAATTTGCTTCGTTACATGCATCAAATACCAGTTGCAAATGTTTAGCATGAGTTTCTACATCCTTGGAATATATTATCAAATCATCCACAAATACATAAACAAATTTCCCAATGTATTCTCGAAGAATGTGATTCATGGTTCGTTGGTAAGTCGCCGGACTACCTGATAATCCCATTGGTAACGTAAGAAAATGATAAGTGCCCATCTTGGTAGAGAAACCAGTCTTTTCTATAGAATTCGGATGTAAGGGAATCTGCCAAAACCCAAAAGCAGCGTCTAACACCGAGAAGCAACTGTTTCCACCCAGAGAATCCAGAATGTCATCAATATGCGGTAGGGGATAACCATCTTTCACCGTTATGTCATTCAATTTTTGGAAATTTACTACCAATCGAAGTCTACCATCTTTCTTGGGTACGAAGAACACTGGGCTAGTATATTTCCCATTACTAGGTGCTATAATCTTCAACTCTTGAGCGCTTCTTCCTCGTCCACTGTCAGACGATAAGGTCTTGATTGGATGGGTTCATCCGTAGTAGTAATTATTTCATGAAATACACCTTTCACTCTTCCCAAACCAGCATGCTCGTAGAACACCGACAAATTTTTTTGGACTACTTCCTGTATCACTTCTGGAACCTTTGATTCTTTTTCTTTCTCTTGACTCTCTCCGTTCCTTCTATCAGACTGAGACGATGAATCTGAGAGCACATCTTCATGGTACAACGTAATAATATTACTGTTTAGTTTGTTTTGTTCTGAATTTGCTTCCACCGCATCTACTGTATTCACTATAAACCTGGCTCCACCGGTTTCCTGATCATCCGTCATTAATATTTTCCCTGCTTCGTACTTGACTTTCCCCTCATCTAACTTCGTGAGCGACACAGCATAAATTGGAACCATTGATGTAGATTCTGTATCTAAATTCTCATCTTGTTCTTCTACATTTTCTTCATCATTCTGGAGACAGGGTACTTCTATAGACCTTTCCCGGTAATTTCCTGTTGGAATTATCAATGCATTCTTCTCTCCATCAATCTTTATACCATGTTTTGCAACCCAAGTATCTCCTAGTAAGCATACATCCCGATCTTTGATACTTTCATCAATACAAAAGTGTTCCTTGCGCAATTTACCACCGACGCGCACTTCCGCATTCATCACCACATAATTGGACTCACTAACGGCATTGTTAAATCCCGTTAAGGCGAATTTCTTGCCAATCCTTGTTCGCTTAAGATTCAGTTTGTCTACCGTATATCTTGAAATAACCGAGATGCCAGCTCCTGAATCCACAGTGGCCACCACTACATTGTCGTTTAACGTAATCAACACTCGCCGGGGCTTCCCTTTTAACATTTTATTCACATCAAAAGGATATTCGATGACTGTATCGTCATCCTCATCATAAAAACTGGAGTCATCCTCTGAGTCTTCTTCGTATTCCGCCTCGCTTTCTTCTTCAGAGGATTCTTCCTCACTTTCATATTCGCTTTCATCCAGCAACCCGTTATTTCTCAAGGTGTTAATGATAACTTTCCTACCTCCGTTCTTTTCTTCTTTACGTAATAGAGCCCATAACATGCGAATCACTGCCTTAGTTTGCTGACGGTCTTTAGCCATATATTGCAGTAGAGATATCCCACCAGGGCCTATCTGGGTAGTATTCATGATTTGTAATATATCCGGAGGTTCCACTTCAAGCTTGTCCAAAGGTTTCTTTCTGTTGACTCCGTTTTTTCCTTTTTTTGTTCTACTGGGGCCCGGTTCCATCCTTCCCTCAATATCCATCGCTTTCCTTTTGACGTTATTCACCGTTATTCCCTTATTATTTTTTTTTTCGCACATTCTTTTTTATATTTCCTTTAACATTAATTTCCTGAACCTCCACCGAACTAATGATAGATCCATCTTTTCTCCTACTCCTTCCTTTCTCAGCCTCAATATCCTTATTATTATAATGTGTAGTAGTTATGTTATCATTTATTTTATCGGACACCGAATTAGCCACTACATCTAATGGTGCCCCAACTCTTTTCCCGGCATTTCTCTTCCGTTACTAACACCACTATTTACTCCATTTTGACTATTTCCGTGAGCTATTATTCCACTTCCATTGTTAACATTATTATGGTTAATATCCCTAGCACTCATACGCTCATTTCCCGTACAATCACGCGCCAGATGTCCTTCCCCTCCACACCTATAACATCTAAAGTCTGGACGGTAACTGTTCCCGACTCTGCCGAATCCTCTGGAACCTCCGAATGACAGGTTTTGAATCTGTCGCTGCTGCTGTTCCATCATTCGCTGTTGCTGCTGAATAATCTCTTTCTGTTCTACTGAGTTTATCTTTAGCCCTTTCATTTCTTGTACTAAATCACTTAAGAGGCTGTGTAGAGATCCGGATGTAGCCACTGAGTTTGTTTCCGAATTGTTGGCGACACTTCCATTACTATTCGTATTGTTATTACTAGAACCTTCGTCTCTAAGGTTGACGCGTCGTTCGCCCTTATACCTTTGCTCGCTAGCAATAGCCTTCCTGTGGTACTTCCTACAACGCTTTTCATACTTGATGGCTTCCTCCAAGAGTTCTTCGAAGGAGATGTTATCATTATTGTCTTGAATTCCTTCCATTTCGAACCCGATATCGTCAGACAGGGACGCAATGAAAATAGATTTCTTTTGGCTATCATCTGTTAACTTCGTTGTTTTGAATAATTCCTTCAGTCTATTACCAAAGTCTTCTACTTCCTCATCTTCTTTTTGTTGCACACTCTTTAGTTCCTTCCAGGCCGCTTCTACCATGTTCTTCATGAACTTCCTTTTGAAATATTTGACGAATTCTTCCCAGCTTGCTGTTTCCTCCTGTATCGTAAACCACCAATCCAATGCTTTACCAGTGAGGTGAGAGCCCGCTATGGCGATCATAGCCTCGTCTCCCCAACCAAATGCGTTTACCAAAGATTTCATTTTGATCAGCCAACGTTCTGCTTCCTTCTGAGTCTTCCCATCGTAACTAGGGGGAGCAGCGACAAACTTTCCACTAACGCTCTTCAACACGTTGTTGCTGTTACTGTTTTCACTATTCATTTCTTTTTCTTGTTGCCAACTGTTATTTCCAATCTTGCTCAATTTCTCTATCGATATCTTGATATTGGCACGGTAATTAAATAACAATAATTGTCTCGGCAGGACCTCCAATGTTAAATTACGGTGCTTCTTATGTGAAATTTGGTTCTGTTTTTTATATGAGTTCAGTGGCTTGTCTAATTCAACTTTTCCCAATCCGAGACTTATTGAGTATAAAGTTGAATATGTCCTTCAGTAACAGGTAGAAATGTTCTTATCTCAGCGATGAGTAACTTCAATGAGTCGTGCTCAAGGTACTATCCTGATGTTATACCGAAAGAAAGGCCTGCTCTTTTTATTTTGACAGCTGAACATTAACTTATATACTATTCCGGAACATTTTCTATTCCGCATCTCCACGTGATTCTCATTCTGATTGGTCAATTTAAAATTCCGTTTCTATCGCGCTCAATTTCCTTCACACTATGTAACAAAGAAAAGGTGCCGGTGTAGTATAGACAAAGGGGGTTGGTTTTATTTAACGTGGTATGTATCCGGATCCCTATAGGGCTATATGGATACCACTCGAGCATACTTATATAGGAATAAGGAAAAGACTATGGAAAGTAAAAACTTATGGCTATATAAGAGGTTAGTAAAGGGTAAGCTAAAAAATTCAACTACGCGAGGCAGTTGGTTAAAAAGGTTGGTAGACGCGCCATAGGTAGTGCATCAGATCAGGATCTACGAGAAAGTAGCATGAAAGTAAAAAGTAGCAGAAGCATTAAAAGTCAGTATCGGGGTTTGTTTTTGGTGGATTTTCTTTTTTTTTTTTTTTTTATCGGTTTATCCGGTTTTTTGGTTTTTTTTGTATTTTTATTGAGGTATATATGGATGAGGTCATTGGTGATCAGAAACTGTCGGCGTATACCACTGGAGTAGAGGTAGACCATTAACAATTAAAGATGTACCGGTGAATTCTTCGTTGGGATGACATATTTGATCAATCTCCAGCATGATTTGGCACAGGGTCGGCCAGTAAGTGACCAGGTGTTTTCGTAAAGGTGACAGCGGTTGTATGCGTTCATGAGGCTCGATCGAAGGTTTGTATGTTGGGAGATAAGTGTTGAGGAAGTAATCGATCGGGTTAGGTTTGACCTCTGGAGGGATGTTGAGACGATTAGCAACATCAAGGCAAGAGATGAGGTGTTGGCGAGAGGCATGTGCAGCTTCACATTTGTTACAGCCAATCGGGCGAGCGGGAAGCCATCCCATGCGCCATCGAAGAAGGCGACTGCGATCAAACGTGGACATGGGTAGGAAACGGATGGGGTCAATACCAATAGTACTTCTGCATGCAGAGAGTAAAACAGGTGGTGGAGGGGTATTTGTCGGATTGGTGATGGTGTCATGAGTGGATTGGCGATAGCGGAGGTAATGTTGGTCTTGTAGTGAAGGTTTGTCGTATATGGCTAACCGTTGTTGGGCATCCGTAGGGAGACTTTTCCAGAGAATACTGTATTTAAGTAGACGTGGCCATCGGTAGTTGGGCGTAGTGCAGTGGGAAAGGATGGTTTTCAATAAAGTGTCCTCCGGGAGATGATATACTCGGCAAATCATTTTGAATATAAGTCTCTGTATTCGTTGGTCCATGGAGGGGATGTTAGTCATGTGTTTGAAGACTGCGGTTGAGCTTTTCGAGTGTCCACCAAAGAGAATACGGAGGCATTGATCTTGGGCTTTCTCGAAGAGTAAAATTTGCTTTTTAAGAAAGATCGAAATTGCGAGGCCGTATTCCATTATTGGGCGGATAAGCATGGTGAAGAGGCGGGTAGCGGTTAATCTTGAGAAGGAGGGAGAGCGTAAACCTAGGGGTTGTAAGACAGTACGCATGGCATGAAGAGCTTTTTTAATATTGCGGTGCAATAAAAGGGCTGCATCAAGGTTGCCATGTTGATTAAACGGAATACCAAGGTAGACAAAGGAGTCCGCACATGGTATAGCGGTATCATATAGTTTCAGTGGTGGCGCTCCTAAAGGTGTAGGTGAGTTGAGGATTACACACTTTTCGGGGTTCCATCTGTAGCCTAGTTGTTGAGAATGAAGTTCAGCTTTTTTGAGGAGCCTAGGCATAAGGTCGGCAGTGGCAATAAGAACAACATCATCTGCGTAGAGGAGGCTGTTGATCCAAACACCATTGAATCTTCGGTTGATGGGTTGGTCAAATGCTCTGTTGGGGGGGGGGAATGCGTGCTGTTCGTAGGAAAGTTGGAAGGCTGTTGATATATATGGAATACAAAAAGGGAGATAAAATGGATCCTTGAAGAACCCCAGTGACAGGGTGGAAGCTAGGAGAGGTGGTGTTCTGGACTAATACTTGAATAAGGACTTCATCGAAAAGGCTTTGTAGTAATGCCAGTAGAGGAGCAGAGATATGGGTTTCTAAAGCTCGCCAAATAATGGCTCTATCGACGGTGTCGTAGGCAGACTTGATGTCAAGGAATGCAAGGACGGGTCGTTCACCATAGTGATCTTTGGCGTGTTGTTCACATAGCTCATGGAGGCAGAGGGCCTGATCTAATGCACTTCGATGAACGCGAAAACCACCTTGTACAATATCTAATGGGGGAGCAGTTGAGTTTAACACATCTTGGAGACATAATTCAAATAATTTACGAAAAACAGAAGTTAAACTAATCGGTCTAAAATTGCCTGGCTCAAGTGGATCGCCTTTCTTATATATTGGGATTACTTGGGCTATAGTCCAGTGGGTGGGCACACAGGCCCATTTCCAACATAACCTAAATAATAAGGTAAGAAGAGGGGTAAGCGCTTTTTCAATAGGTAGGAGGATTTCAGTACGAATATGGTCAACTCCAGGTGCTTTGTTGCGAGACAGTTTTTTTCGTATCATTTCTGAAATTTGGTCATCATGAAAGGGACAATCATGTTGAGGTGCATCATCAAAGGTATAGGGATGAGGGCCTGTTGGTTTCGGGGGGAGTGGTTGACGGTCAGCGGGAAGATGGTCGCCAGCAAAGATATTTCTAAGATGGCGTGACATGGCTAGAGCCGCTTGGTCTGGTCCATCAGGATGATTGAAACGTGGAGTGGTGGTACGGCTTTTTCGTATCCCTTTGATTGTTTTGATGGTCTCAGTGAAATCACCTGTAGACAACTTATGACAGAAGGCTCTCCAAGTATGACGTTGGCGTTTCTTACATTCTTTTTTGAAATCAGAATCTAGTGCTTCGTAGTGATCATATAGTCGTAGTTGACGGAAGGGGTCTGTTTCTCTTCCCCAGCGTGAACGAGCGTGTTCACGTTGTTTGGATAAGCGGTGAAGGTCAGGCGTCCAGAACCATGACTTATGAGCTGACGTGTGAGAGCGACGGCCAATTGAATCATCTAAGCATGAAGATACAAGATTGTTGAGGTCGTTGTTCAATGCATTGATGGTGGATTGAGGTGAAGGAAGGTTATCGATTGTTAATGTATGCTGGAGATGAAGTTTGAGTGACGCTAGTCTCTCTGAAAAGAGAGATTGGTAGGTACAGTTAGGATTCTTCAATTTACCAAGGTTCCATAGACGACGAGGATGTTTGCTCTTGGGTGGTGGTGGGCGTGGATTCAGGAAAGTGAAGGAAATTGGATGATGATCAGAGCCCGCGCTGATATCGCTATGCACAATAAGCTCGGGTTGTTGGATGTTGTCTGTAGATACCATGAGGTCAATGATGCTCTGGAATATAGCGCCTTGAGAGGTGCTACGTCTACAGCAGTAGTATGTGGGCTGGCCATAGGTGAGTTCAGCATTCCAGCAACGTAAGCCTGTTTCGTTGAGCCATTGTGCGAGTGCATAGCCTCGTTGTGTGGATTTGGCATCACCTAATACAGTGACTCACAAAAGTGTTACAATGTTTTTAAAAATTTTAATTTTTCGACTTTTTCATGCATTCTTCCCCTTGAGCACATACTTAAGCACTGATTTTTTTTTGCGATATGGAAAGTAGTAGTTCTAAGCTATTCAGTGATATAGCTTGTGTTAGGATTCATATACATTTGCTTGAGCACATTCGACAGTCTAATCGCTCATCTCGACATTCGCAATCTGTAGAAATTCAGATGGTTGAAATGATGAATGTTTACAGAGCCTTCTTTCCCCAGGATTTTTCGAATTTATTGAGTTTCAGCAATCTATCAGGGGTCAATTTAATGTTGAGTATCATGTTTTGTCAAACTTGTACCTTTTTGCTTTTTGATTAGCTACATTACTTTACCCATTCACAAAAACCGCAACATTAGACAAATCTCAACATGCGTCCCGTACCTTACGATAAAAAAAATGATATTTTAGCTAGACTGCGTACAGGAGAGTCTCATAGAAGTATCGCCAAAAGTTTAAAGGTATCCAACGTCACTGTTGGTAGAATCGCTAAAGCTAATGACATTGCATGCAACGAAAAGACCGGCCGTCCTAGGTTAATCTCGGATCGTCTCGAGAGAATGATCGCAAGATCGTTCTACTTAGGGCAGTTCATAACAGCAGTTGATGCTGCCAGGAACCTGCGGGGTCAAGGAGTAGATATTTCTCCACAGACCATACGTAGGGTCCTGAAAAGATCCGATTTCGATTCAAGGATTAGAAAATCAGCATTGCCATTAACGAATGATCGAAGAAAGGATCGGTTGAAATGGGCGAAAGCCCACAAACACTGGACGGTTGATGATTGGAAGAAAGTCGTTTTTAGCGACGAGACCAAAATCAATCGTCTTGGATCGGATGGGAAACAGTGGACTTGGGTAAAGAAGGGAGAACCCCTCAAGGAGCACAACGTCAACTACAAGTATAAAGGCGGAGGTGGCAGCCTCATATTGTGGAGCTGCTTCACTCAACATGGTCCTGGCTTCATTGCCAAGATACAGGGGGGAATGGACTCGCAAT
Source organism: Mycotypha africana (assembly GCF_025528875.1). Lineage (NCBI taxonomy): Eukaryota > Fungi > Mucoromycota > Mucoromycetes > Mucorales > Mycotyphaceae > Mycotypha > Mycotypha africana. The sequence goes on from NW_026515731.1 coordinate 1,950,998, forward strand.
TATATTGCGAGATTCTGAAAGGCGACTTCATGGATACACTAAAGGATTATGGCCTGAAATTGAAGGACGTTATCCTTCAACAGGATAATGATCCTAAACATACGTCCCAATATACCAAAAAATTCTTTAAAAAGCACAAGATAAATGTTCTAGATTGGCCTTCTTATTCACCAGACTTGAACCCAATCGAAAACTTATGGTTTTACCTGAAGTGCAAGCTAGCTGCTTATGACACCCTACCCAAGAATATGGACGAACTCTGGCAAAGAGTAGGAGACGTATGGTACAATAAAGTTACAGCCGATTTATGCCTAAAACATATCGAAAGCATGCCAAAAAGAATTGAAGCTGTTATAAAAGCCAAAGGTGGTCAAACAAAGTACTAACTGCACGTTTAAATAAATCTGACTATCACAAAAATGAAAATTTTACGCATATGCAAATTAAGCTCTATAGTTTAAGTAATTCCAAAGAACGCTAATATGTTTGAAAGTTATATCATTAGAAACCCAACAATATATACTTTCTAATGATATTAGTTTGGAGGGGGGTTTATTAATCATATCAGGTGCAATAATGATTTGAATTGGAAATTTGTTTGATTTTGTAAAACTTTGTAACACTTTTGTGAGTCACTGTAGCTGGGCATGACGAGCGTTAAAGTCGCCACAGAAGATGGTGTTGGTATGGGTGCGGTTAGGATTGATGGGTAAGGAGCGTATAATTTGGAGGGCATCAGGAGCTGGCATAGAGGGCGGGAGATATAAGCAATGGATTAAAAAGGTTGAGATTTGACATGAAAGGACGTAAGGAGATGAGGATGGAAAATGAGTGACAGGGTAGGGACAATTGGGGTTAACCAATAGTGTAATGCCTTGTTGTCCCCGGAAGCCATCCCCCTCAACGGGAACGCCATAGGTGTGATATTGTTGCCATGAGGTAGGATATCTATATGGAGAAAGTAACCAAGTTTCAGTTAGAAAAATGAGGGTAGAATGCATAAGTGGATCTGTAATCAAAGATATAGTGTGTTTGGCAATGCCATTAGCATTCCAACATGAGATAGTCAGTGATCGACTACTCATTATTGTTGGGATGCAGGTTCACCAGCACCTGAAGGAGAAGTCGTATCAGTGGTGGTCGACTGTTGAGTCATATCAACATCATCAATGGCTAGTTCATTGATGTGAGTATCGTCGTCAAGTTGTGTGCTGGGTGGTTGTGAGGTTTGGGATTGCTGGGAATCTTTCGATGAAGAAGGGAAGAAAGGGATGCCCTTTCGTAATTGGTCTATATGTTCTTGAGTGATCCAGGTGTTGATCAAGAAAGTCTTGGCTACAGCGTAGGCTACTGGAGTGCGAATGAAATCCAGGGCTCTGAGGCAACGGAGGGTATGGAACTCACGAGCTTTGGCTTGTTTTTCTGCCTCTGGGAGAGCGGCTAGTTCGGTATTATGGAGGATAGTACCAGATAAGGGATCAAAGTCTGCAAGAATAGGAACCTTGGCTTTGGTGAGACGTTGTTTAACGATAGGTGCATAATCGTTGTGCACCAATAGGCTGACGGTTTGTTTAGCTGGATATTGGATATCCAGGATGCGCGATGGGTTGATGTGTATGGCAGCAAGTTTAGCACGTAATTCTTTCAACTTATGGCGAACACGGCAGGGAAGGTGAATGTATTGGTAACCTGGATTTGATGATGCAGGTTGGAACAGGCGTACAGCAGCTCTTCGAGCAGCAGTAGTGACCTTGGGTGGAGCGAGCTTATTGCTGTTGGCTTTAATACCACGATGAGCTGCAGCTTGATAAGGGGACATTTGAGGGGGAGGCAGAGGAGTGCTAGTAGTGCTGGGTGTGTCATCATTGGCATATTTCGATGCCTGTGATCCTTGTGGTGTCCTAACTAGGATATGCGAAGGGGAGGACTTTGTACCCATAGGTGTGTTGGTAGGGATTTTGAAAGTAAAATCACCTGGAGCACGAGATGGATCGCTAGTTTCAGCCATATCAACGTCGTTGTTGAAGGTAGGAGAACGCTGAAGCTGTTGTAATTGCTTACGGAGTTGGTCATTCTCAGCCTTGAGAAGGGCGTTTTCAGCTACTAGAGCCTCCAATTGAGTCAGGCGAGAGCTTTGCGCCTGAATCATGTTGAACAGAGCCGTAATGTACTCTGGTGCATTAGGTGGAACGATGATTGGTGTACTACTACCAATGGGGGTGGTTTCCCCAAATAGAGTAGGAGTGTTGAGCACATCCGGGTTGCGTTCTAGCTGCATTTCTACTGGCTCGGTGGTTGGTGAGACAGTAGAGTCAGAGGGGACAGGAGCGGAGATGGGCTTGATTTCTTTGTTATTGGATTTTCTAGTTACCGTCGTTTTTCCCATGGTGGAAAGAAGTAAATAGTCGTTGTCAGCAGAAAAAAAGGCTGTGGAGATTTCAGTGGCTGTTCTTTTGCTGCCACAAACGCTGAGAGGGCCGCTAGAACTGTTGTTTGGGTTGCTTACTGTAAGTGATGAGGGGCTTTTCTGCTTTTCAGATGTCGCAGATGTTGAGATGGCAATCTCAAGATCGTTTGTACTTTTTTCTGTAGGTGCTGTTGAGGGTGTCGTTAAAGCTGTTGGGAGCTGTTGTTGAGTGTCCTGGACAGGTGCTGTGGTGTTGCTAGTGTCTTTGGTGGATTGTTTGGTTGTAATGGTGATTGTTGCGAAATTTGTACTTGTCACGTGACGAAAAATACCTGTATCCCCCAAAAAAAGTGATGGAAAAGCGGAAGAAAAGGTGCCGGTGTAGTATAGACAAAGTGTATGTTTTATTTAACGTGGTATATAACCGGATCCCTATAGGGCAATAAAAGGATACCACTCGAGCAAGCTTATATAAAATAAGAGAAAAAAACTATAAAGTCAAAAACTTATAAGTTATATAAAAGGGGAGATATGGCTAAAAAATCTACTGGAGTAGTAGGTAAAAAAGGTTGTAGGTCGCGTTGGAGATAGTGCATCAGATCACGAAAAGTTGTCGGAGCTGCCTGTGTTGCACGCATGAAAAAGTAAATCGGGAAAGGGGGCATTTGGCCGCCTGAAAGTCTAAGGTCCGAATTGTGACTGAGTGGCAATTTGTTTGGTTTTTTTTGGTTTTTTTTTTTTTCTTTTTTCTTTTTTCTCTTTTTTTTTATTTTTTTTTTTTTTTTTTTTTTTTTTTTTTTTATGAGGAATCATGTTGTTGGTCGCCATCACAGACGATGAACCATTTCAAGAGTGGGATGCCACTAGTGATGAGAGCCGCACCTGTGAATTCAGCGTCAGGGTGGCATATTTGATCAATTTCAAGCATTATTTGGCATAGAATCGGCCAATAAGTAGTCAAGTGTTGGTGTTGAGCGGTCAAAGGATGAGTGCGCTCAGCTGGTGAGGTAGAAGGCTTTTTTGTTGGAAGATATGTGTTGAGAAAGTAATCCAAAGGATTAGGCTCAATCGTCGGTGGCAAATTCAGTCGAGCAGAGACGGAAAGGCATTGGAGGAGATGGCTTCGAGATGCATGGGGGGCATGGCACCGAGTGCAGCCAGCAGGACGGGCCGGTAACCAACCCATTCGCCACCTTATTAGTCTACTTCGATCAAAAATGGACATGGGGATATATAAGATAGGGTCAATTCCTAGCTGTGAGCGACATGCAGACAGTAGTACTGGCGGTGGGGGATTTGTGCGGGTGAGGATGGTTGTGTGGTGGGTCTGGCGATATTGAAGATAGTGTTGATCTTGTTGTTGAGGTTTACGGCAGACCTCTATTCGTAGGTTAGTAGCGGGAGGTAGATTGTTCCATAGTAAACTTGAGGCTATAAGGCGCTGCCAGCGATAGTTGGCGGTGGTACAGGAATGGATAATTTTCGTGAGTAAAGTAGTGTCGGGAAGAAGATGGACGCGGCAGATCATCTTGAACATAAGTCTTTGAGCGCGTTGGGACATGGTTGGAATATTATTCATGTGTTTGAAGACGGCTGTCGAGCTTTTGGCATGACCACCGAATAGAATTCTTAGACACTGATCTTGAGCTTTATCAAGTAGGAGAGCTTGCTTAACGAGGAGTGGTGAGATGGCAAGACCATATTCCATGATTGGACGAATCAGTAGGCTATATAGGCGGGTGGCGGTTAGTTTGCTAAATGAAGGTGAGCGTAGGCCCAGGGGTTGAAGGCTCGTACGCATCACAGTCAATGCTTTTTGCACGTTGCGTTTTAGCAGGCGGTTTGTGTCGATTTTTCCGTTGATGTCGAAAGGGATACCCAGATAGACGAATGAATCGGCACAAGGCATTGCAGTACCATACAGTTTCAGCGGAGGAGCACCAAAGGCAGTAGGGGAATTAACAATCACGCATTTAGCAGGGTTCCAGCGGTACCCTAGGCGGTGTGAATGTTCTTCAGCTTTTTTGAGTAAGCGTGGCATCAGGTCAGCTGTAGCTATATCAGCATATAACAGAGAGTTGACCCAGACGCCTCCAAATTCTCTTTTGGTGGGCTTGTCAAAGGCACGATTAACAGGGTAGCGGGTAGTACGAAGATATGCCGGGAGGCTGTTAATATAAATCGAGTAGAGGAAAGGGGAGAGAATGGAACCTTGGAGTACACCTGTCACTGGATGAAATGTTGGAGCAGGCGTGTTTTGGACAAGAACTTGGATGTGAACATTATCAAAGAGGCTCTGGAGGAGCGCTAAGAGTGGGGTCGATATATGAAGCTCGAGGGCTCTCCAGATAATGGTGCGATCAACAGTGTCATAGGCCGATTTTATATCGAGGAATGCGAGGACGGGACGTTCATTGTAATGGTCTTTAGCATGTTGTTCACAAATCTCATGGAGGCAGAGAGCCTGATCTAAAGCACTACGATTTGCACGGAAGCCACCTTGGACTATATCTAACGGAGGAGCAGTAACAGTTAGTAGATCTTGCAAACATAGTTCAAGTAATTTTCGGAAGACAGATGTTAAGCTAATAGGCCTGAAATTGCCGGGATCCAGTGGGTTGCCTTTCTTATATATAGGTATAATTTGGGCTATGGTCCAGGCTGTAGGGATGGCTGACCATTTCCAGCATAAACTAAATAAAGGGACGAGGAGAGAAGTGAGATCTTTGGCAATAGGTAGTAACATTTCAGTGCGAATGTGGTCAGCGCCTGGTGCCTTGTTTCGAGATAGTTTTTTCAGAATCATGGTTGAGATCAAATCAGCAGTGAAGGGACAATCATGGAGACTGTCGGTATCAGAGAAGGTCAACGGGTGGGGTCCAGTGGAGCTGGATAGAATGGGTTGACGGTGTTCTGGGAGATGATCACCTGCAAACACATTCCGTAAATGTCGTGACATATTAAGGGCTGCTGCTGCAGGGCCGTCTGGGTGATTATACTGAGGGGTGGTAGAGCGGCTTTTACGAATACCTTTGATAGTTTTAATGGTTTCCGCAAAGTCACCGGTCGACAAACGAGCACAGAATTGTTTCCAAGTGTATCGCTTTCGCTTTTTACATTCACGTTTGAAGGTTGTGTCTAGATCTACATAAGCGTCATAAAGTGCTAGTTTGGTGGTTGGATGGGATTCAGTACGCCAATGATAGCGAGCCTGTTCCCTGCGAGAAGCTAGCTGAGATAAGAAGGGGGTCCAAAACCAAGATTGACGATCAATATTGGGTGCTCTACTACCTACAGAGTCGTCAAGGCAAGAGTGGATGATAGTGGTGAGATCGACGGCCATTGTATTTATAGTTAGGGCCGGGTGCGGAAGGTCATTGCAATCTAAGAGGTGTCTTAGTTGCGATCGGAGGGATGTGGTCCTTTCAGCAAAGAGTTGAACATAGAAACAATTAGGTTTCAGTAGTTTACCCAAGTTCCAAAGCCTGCGAGGGTGCTTTTGCTTAGGTGGAGGGCGAAGGGGATTATGGAAGGTGAGAGTAATAGGATGGTGGTCAGATCCAAGGCTAAGATCAGAGCGGACGGTGAGGTGGGGCTGTAAGAGGTTGTTCGTAGATAGCATCAAATCAATGATACTCTGGAAGATACCACCGTCTGAGGTGGTGCGTCGGCAGCAATAATAGGTGGGCTGTCCATAGGTATGCTCAGCATTCCAGCAACACAAACCAGTTTCTGTAATCCAATGGGCCAAAGCATAGCCACGTTGCGTTGATTTTGAATCGCCAAGTAATTGGGCATGTCTTGCATTAAAATCACCACAGAAGATAGTGTTGGTTTGGTTGGGGTTGGGATTGATGGGTAAGGAGTGGAGTACGTCAAGGGCTTCGTCATCGGGCATTGAAGGCGGAAGGTATAAACAGTGGATCAGATAGGTGGATATTTGACAGGTTAAAACATAGGGAGAAGACGATGGAAGATGGATAACAGGGTAGGTACATTTGGGATTGATTAGTAATGTAATGCCTTGTTGTCCTCGAAAACCATCGCCTTGTACTGGGAGGCCATAAGTGTGATATTGTTTCCAAGAGGTCGGGTATCTATAAGGAGGAAGTAACCAAGTTTCTGTTAGGAAAATTAAAGTAGAATCATAAAGTGCATCAGTTAATAAGGAAACTGTATGTCTGGCAATGCCATTGGCATTCCAGCAAGAGAGAGTCATTGTTTGACTACTCATTAATGAGTTGTTGCAGGTTCACCGACACCTGAAGGGGTGAGAGGGGCATTGGTAGGGTCATTGGTGATAGGTATGGTCATTTCCATGTCCTCGGTGGCGAAATCACTGGGTTGCGGGGCGTCTGCGTTGGTTATTTGGGAAGGAGCGAGTAGTGGGGCCTGACCTTTATTCTGATCAGAAAAAAAGGGGATACCTTGGTGAAGTTGCTTTACGTGTTCTTGGGTTATCCATTGGTTTTCAAGAAAGGTTTTAGCTACCGAGAAAGCTACAGGTTTACGGATGTAATCGAGGGCTCGTAAGCAGCGTTTGGTGTGGAATTCAGAAGCTTTTGCGTTTTTGTCAGCTTCAGAGAGGGTGAGGAGCTCAGGGTGGCGCAGGATAGTCCCAGATAAGGGATCAAATTCATCAATCGTGGAGATTTTAGCCTTTGCAAGGCGGTTGCGGATGGTGGGGACATAATCATTGTGTACCAGAAGGCCTACAATTGTCTTTGTGGGGAATTGGATATCGAGAATTCGTGACGTTGCGATATGCAATTTTGCCAATTTGTCTCGCACGATAGAGATTTTCTCCTTGAGGCGACAGGGAAGGTAGAGATACTGGAAACCTTGGTTGTCTGAGATAGGTTGGAAGGAGCGAGCCGCTGTTTTGCGGGCGGCCGAGGTGATTTTGCGCTGGGCAGTAGGGTTTCTGAGACCTTTATAAGCAGCGGCTTGGTAGGGAGACTGTTGCTTGGTTGCGCTGGAAGTATCTGCTGGGCTGGGAGCAGGGGAGCAGGTAGCGTATTTGGAAGCAGTGGAGCCTTGACCAGTACGAAAGAGAGACGTAGAGTCAGTCTTTGGGGAGCTTTGAGTAGGGACAGTAAATGTAAAGTCTCCTGGCTCTCTTGGAAGAGCGTCTGTCATTGGTGAATCATCCATAGTGGAAGAGGGAGTTTTAATGAGGCGCTGTTCCAGCTCTTGGATACGCTTTTTAAGGGCCTCATTTTCCTTGGTAAGCGCGGTGTTGGCAGCGGCGAGTGTCTCAAGATGAGCAAGTCGCGAGGTTTGTGCGGTGACCAGCTGGAAGAGTTCGACAATATAAATAGGTGCATCTAGAGGCAGAGGGATTGTAGTAGATACGCCTATAGGGTTGGCGATACCAAAGATATTGGGATCTTCCAAATCCGGAGTTTGATTCAATGGGGCGGTAGCAGACATTTGCGGAGTAGCGGGTGAGTGGTCGGAGGTTGCACTAGGACCAGGCGTAGGTTTGGTTTTCTTTATGGGGTTGGTAGTAATTTTTCCCATGGCAAAAAGAGTATCGTTAGAAAAAAGGTGAGTTGAGATTTCCGATAAGGGACGTTTGCAACCGCTAACTAAATTTGGGTGATCGATAGTTGTTTTATCTAACCGCTTATTTTGCTTATGGCTAGAGCGGAGGGTGCGAGGCAATGGGGATGTCTTTTCAAGAGATGGGGTTTTCGCAATCGCGAAATCGTCTGCACTTTTGTCGTCAGATGAGGACGAGGGTAGTATCAAACTGCTTGGTGGAGGTTGCTGAACTTGTTGTTCTGGTGCTAGCTGTCTGTTATCGACGTTTGCTGGAGGTTTGGTGGTAATGATGTGCTGTTTAACTGTATTGGTAATGGTCACGTGACGAAAAATACCTGTATCCCCCAAAAAAAGTGATGGAAAAGCGGAAGAAAAGGTGCTGGTATAGTATAGACAAAGGGGGTTGGTTTTATTTAACGTGGTATGTATCCGGATCCCTATAGGGCTATATGGATACCACTCGAGCATACTTATATAGGAATAAGGAAAAGACTATGGAAAGTAAAAACTTATGGCTATATAAGAGGTTAGTAAAGGGTAAGCTAAAAAATTCAACTACGCGAGGCAGTTGGTTAAAAAGGTTGGTAGACGCGCCATAGGTA